>NW_026879091.1:0-25476 GCF_032173495.1 Musca vetustissima
TATGGCATTTCGAAAAAAAACAAAGGTTTTCTGTCTACTTCATCCCAAAATTATTATCAGATCATCATCGAAAATTATAGGCGTTGTCTTTGACCATAACTAGAACCTCATGGAAAATTTGACAGTGATCCGCCCTCTAGTGTGATAATGGGTTACTCAATAATATCTGAATACTTAAGCACATGTAAATATTTAAGTGTACGACAATAAATAGAAGAGGTCAACGCTCCTCTTAGATATACTATCAACTTCTTGGGTCCTTCAAGAGTAAATACATACACCATAGAATCCGCATTTCGTCATTTTTTAGTAGGGTCTATTTGACCTACTAAATATTGACCAAATAATAGGCATGCTTATTATTTGGCCCTTCTCCCTGTGAAATTCGTTTGTCTGGAGCGACCAGACAAACCAACAAAAATTAAGTATTTGGTCCATTTCATTCCCTAAATATTAAACTATCTTCACAAAAAACAATAGGGGTCTTCATTGGCCAGAACCCATCGTACACGCAAAATTTCGTGAATATTGGTCCATAACTGTGGCCTGTATCGTGTTTACAAATTATAATGGATAGACGGACGGACTGGCACACATGTCTAGATCGACTCAGCTAGTCTAGATATGGCGATCGGTATACTTAAAGGTGGGCCTAGGACCAATCTTTCGCACAAAGCCCTGACAACTTAGTTGTGTAGGATATAATTATACCCTTCACCATACTGTGGTACAGGGTATTATGTCTTTGTGCATATGTTTGTAACAGGCAAAAGGAATCGGGATACACCCATGATTCCTTTTGAGAATATGCATAGAATCAATTTCTGAGTCGATTTACGCATGTCCGTCTGTCCGTCCGTCCGTCCGTCCCTGTATTTTTGTGAACAAAGTACAGGTCACATTTATTATTCAATTTGGATGAAATTTGGCATAGATTACTTATTTGGCCCAAAGACGAACTCTATTGAAATTGGGAAAAATCGGCACAGATTTAGATATAGCTCCCATATATATTTTCGTCCCATTTAATTTAAATGGTGCACCAAAGGCCCTATATATCTTTCGTTTGCACGAAATTTGGCACAGCGTAACGAATTACACCTAGAATGATGTGTGTTAAGTTTTGTGAAAATCGGTTCAGATTTATATATATCTCCCATATATATTTTCGTCCGATTTAATGTAAATTGTGCACCAAAGTCCCTATATATCTTTCGATTTGCATGAAATATTAGAGGTAGGAATAGGGGTGGAATTCGAAATTGTAGTACAACAAATTATAAGATATTCACGATTTCCATAGAAAATATTATTTATTTGCTTGTTTTCGATATGTCGAAGATTTTAGGCAGGTTTTTAACCGAATTGTGTCTATTTTGATATTATAAGTCCTTATTGGTTCTCAAACCTCCCGACGGAAAATTACAGCTGTTTTGAGAATTTCGGAGATGATTTCCACTAACTGCCGTAATTTTCGATATATTTTAGAACATGGCCCTAACAGTAACTTATCATATTCAAAAGTCGCGATCGATCGATTATTTCGAAATTTCACCTCATGGTAGAGGGTGGGTATAAAACGACGTTTATATGTTTGAACTAATCGACACGATACATTTTTAACGTTTGTTAAATTGATGTTTAAAACCAAGAATGCCCAAGAATGACGGTATCTCAGGTTAGGTCCATGAGCATCTTGTATTATTAGTTCACGCCCGACATAAAAATTGTGTGTTACAATGCCATTATCTAGAAGAACTTCAGGGACTTCATGTTTAAGCGAGCGTCAGCCTTGATTGAATTCATAAATCAGTACGAATCACCATAAGAACAAGTTCTCCATCACACGAAATTATTCACAATTTGAATGCATTTTTTTTATTTTGGTAATTTTTATACCCTACACAACTATGTTGACAGGGTACAAAGCCCCAAGAGTTTGTAACACCGCGAAATATTGGTCCTAGACCCACCTTTAAGTATACCGATCGTCATCTCGACTAGCTGAGTCGATCTAGACATGTGTGTCCGTCCGTCCGTCTGTCCCTTATAATTTGTAAACACGATACAGGCCACAGTTATGGACCAATCTTCACAAATTTTGTTTTTGGTAAAGATCGGTTAATATTTAGGGGTTGATATGGACCAAAAACTTTATTTTTGTCTGATTTTCTTATCGCTCCAGGGGCCGCAATTATGGCCCAAACTTCGCGAATTTTTAAAATGAGAAGGGAATCGGGCCAAAGAATAAGCATGCCTGTTTCCATAAAGATCGGTCTATATTTAGCAGGTCAAATTAACCCTGACTTTTGTGTGGAAAATGACAAAATTTGTATTTGTATATTGACATTTAAAATGATACCAATTATATGGTCGTATGTAGTCAGATGTGGGAGTTACAGTTAAATATTTACAGGTGCTTACGTATTCGTATATTATTTAGTAACCCATTGCCAAACTAGAGGGCGGAAATATATCGCTGAACGCTTTGAAATTTTTCATGAGGTTCAAGGTATTGTCAGGAACAACGCCTATAATTTTCGGTGATGATCAGATAATAATTTTGAAATGAAGTGGACAGAAAACTTATGTTTTTGTGTTTTTATGGAGACGACATATAGGCCACAATTATAAGCCGAACATCACAACAACACACATGGTGAAGGGAATCTGAACAAGTAATTTGAAGAGCTTTACTGAATATTAATAATATTCGGAAAATATGCCAGTGTAAGGAAGAGATGCTGTTAGCCTCTAATCGAGCAATAGGGTGCAAATATCACGAATTATTGTCAGGATCGGAATAAACATCCGCAGCACTTAGAGTTCCGTGGTAGTTGTGTAGGGTATCGTATGGTCGGCCTGCTCCGCTCACTGGATTTTTCATTATGAACAACACAAAAATGTTTTTTTTTTTAATTTTTTTTTTATTAATTTCTCTTTTGAGTTGAGCTACATGATCGGAGTTGCAATGAAAAGGAGCCAGAGAGCTACTACATTCCCACCACTATGCGACGCCTTTCGCCGTTGGTTAAGCGGCTCATCAGGCATATTGGGCAATGTGGCTTACAAATGTCTTTACTTGATAAGTTGTATTTATGTCGATTATTGTTGCGAAATTGCATCTACGAATTAAATTCAACCGTGTCAATGTTCGGACATTTGGCATCACACCAGAACATTCCTTTTCAGAGCAGATTTTTCTTGTAGTGACGGACTTTTTCTCCATACAGACTACAATATTCTTCTTCAATGGTATGCAACTGCATATAGTGCAACCTTAGAAAGATAAGGAGGTGGCTTTGAACGCTAAGGCGCCGGACATTAACAGATTCCATGGGAACCAGGGTTCAAATCCCAGCCGGGCTCAAGCTGAATTTTTGAGGTTTTGTTTTTATGCTATTTTAGGGCGAAGATCATTCATGTAAATGTTTTTTTTATTAATTTCTCTTTCGGGATGAGCTACATGATCGGTCATACCCCAAACTGTACAGAATATGTTTATTCTAAAAAAATGACAAAAAGTGTTAAGTACGACAATATTTACTTTTTTTACAATATTTAGTAAATTCAGTTCCACATAATTAAATACTTTTTCCTGCAAAATCCCGCCTAGTGTTACCCGCTTTCTATTATCATTTCGCACATGGTGAATACCATAAATATTTTGAATTCTTCTTTTAATTGCTTAAAATTAATTTAATCACATTGCCCTATCATTTTCAGCAACTCGACGATCCCTTTCTCGGCAAATGCTGTCAACACTTGGTGCTAAATATCTTAATCGGGATAATAAAGAGAGCTACAGATAGACAAACCCAACAACATGCAAAAGTCACAGTGAAAAGTTTAACAAAGCCAATTTAAAAAGTGCCCAAGATTTTCATAACTTTGTCGACAGACACGAAGAAATTGACGACGACGAGCCGTGGAGTGAGCGCTGAAATGTGTTTCGGATGTTCACATCAAAACAAACAAAAATTCCGTTTCTAACCCATATCAAATGAATGAATAAACGAATGAATGTGTGTGTGTGTGCTCATTTTTTTAATTTGAATAGAATTGAAGACGGCCTGACATATTTAAATGGCCGGTAAATGGTGGCCAGCCATGTTTGTAGCAAACCCCGGCAGACTATCAAACACTGTCAAAATCCTCTAGAACACTTGTCGACAGGAAACATTGCGTTTCCATTTTTGTCGAATTGACGAGGAAAGATACGTTCATAGGAAAAAATAAAGAAATCCTCTTTTATTGGTTGTGGGAAAGGAAACAAAGGAATTTGTAGAAGAAAACTCCTTGGGAACATCTGTTTTTTTGCATGAGTGAAAAACAAAAACCACCTAAAAACGATATGCAACGGAAGTTGACGAAATGCAAATTGTTCTCTTGTTCTTCAAAAAATTTGATAATAAAATCTAAATAAAATAACGTTTAGAAGAAGTGGTTAACTTTTGGTGGAATGTTGATTATATTTATCACGTTGGGTTTTCGTATTTCAGGCGTTTTTCGCTATTTAATGCCCCCCCTTGTAGAAACGTTTTATTTATGACAGGTTAAGATGGAAGTCAATTTGCATAAATAGTTACCTAAGAGGATAAAAGTTCAGTGAGGCCTCAAAACTTTGTAAACACCAAAGGGAACACCGAACTCAACACCAAAAATATTTATTCAAATTATCACCGTTGCTGTTATACCCACCAGCAAAAGGTGGAGTGGAGTATTGAATTTGTCATTCCGTTTTTAGAAAAGCGAGATATTCGGCGTACATACTACCAGAAAATCACTGGAACATTCGAACCACAAAATTCCAACTCAATTAGAAAGAATACACATATGCCTCTGGAACAAGCTAGGATTATTGGTTTCGCTCGCATATTAGCAAAATGGCGGACCTGGATTTTTTTGGAGAATCGTCTATTTTCGACCAAACAAACCTATCTGAAAAGTAAGGGAGATCTTGGTCGATTACGTTTGTCCTAGTTCATACGATATCTATATATGTTCAGAATAAAAGATTTAATTTTAAAACCGATTAGATTTATATATATATATATATAAGAGAATTTTAACGGGACATTCTTGAGTATCTTTAGTTTCAAATTAAATAAAAATAAACAAGTAAAAAAGTGTCAGTCGATGTTGCCGACAGATATATACCCTCACCCTATGGTTTGCGGAGGAGGCCTTCGGGGTTATACACAGGTTTTTATATAAGGTATATATTTAAGTAAAGATGTTTCGGATTTTATGTTGATCAAATATATAATATTGACCCTTGTTGTAGGATGTACTATAGAAGAGGGCAGACGGGTCCCACTTTGAGTCTTGAACTAGGCTTGGTAAAGATAATATGGTGTGCAAATTTTAATTCAAATCGGGCATTCCATTCGCCTAATATTGAATTTATAAATATTTAAAAATATAACCATTTGTGCGGGAGCTACCAGAAGGAGTGGATCAATTGATCCCATCTTCCTTCGTGATCTAGGCTTTGTTAAGATATGAGGTTGTACAAAGTTTGGTTCAAATCGGACATTCCATTAGGCTGGTATTGGAATTATAAATATTGAAAATTTCATTATTACCATAGAAGAGGGCAGACGGACTTGAACTACGCTTGGCTATGATAATAGATGTTCAAATTTTGGTTGAAATCGGACATTCCATTCGCCTGATATTGGATTTATAAATATTGATAATTTTGACCCCTTGTGGAGAGGTACTAGAAGGAGTGGAGCAATGGGTCCCATTTTCAAACGTAATCTAGGCTTTGTAAAGGTAATAGGTTGTGCAAAGTTTGGTTCAAATCAGACATTCCATTAGGCTGATATTGGAATTATAAATATGGAAAATTTTGAACCCTTAGAGGGGGAAGTATCAGAAGGAGTGGACCAATGGGTCCCATCTTCCTACTTGGTCTAGGCTTGGTAATTTTTTTTCTATAGGATAAAGATCTGATGATTGTGCTGATCGCTATAAATACCCTGATTTTTGACTCCCGCAACTAGAGGTTATTGTCAAGCTGAAATACCCAAACAAGCGGTAATTTTTTAAGCGAATGGAGACATTGCGTTTTCCAACACATTTGTGTAAAAAATCCGATCCATTACTTCATAAATATATCGAACTCCATAAGAAGAACAGGTAAGGAAAGTAGTAAAGTCGGACTGGGCCGACTATATGATACCCTTCACCACTTTAGGTATATTCTACATATGTATCCTAACAGACGACACGTTTTGGTTATACATCTATATCTGAACCGGTTTCGGGGAAACTTGCCAGAGACTAATTTATATTACATCAGTACGTTGTGTCAATCGGCCTAGCTATGGATCTTTTCACGAAGCTTAGCAACAAAATTTTAGACTTAATTCAGTAACCTATACCAAAATTCATGCAAATCGAAAGGGACTTTGGTGCACCAGTTACATTAAATCGGACGAAAATATATATGGGAGCTATATCTAAATCTTAACCGATATTCATGAAACTTTGCACACATCATTCTAGACTTAATTCAGTACCCTATACCAAAATTCATGCAAATCGAAAGGTATATGGGACTTTGGTACACAATTTACCTTAAAGCGGACGAAGATATATATGGGAGCTATATCTAAATCTGAACCGATTTTCACGAAACTTGGCAGACATCATACTAGACCTTATTCATTACGCTGTGCCAAATTTCGTGCAAATCAAAAGATGTCCAGGGACTTTCGTGGACTATTTACCTAAAATCGGTCGAAGCTATATATGGGAGCTATATCTAAATGTGATCAGATTTTCACGAAACTTTGCACACATCATTCTAGACTTAATTTAGTACACTGTGCCAATTTTCGTGCAAATCGAAAGATATATAGGGACTTTGGTGCACAATTTACCTTAAATCCGACGAAGATATATATGGGTGCTATATCTAAATTTGAACCGATTTTTTCCCAATTTCAATAGGGTTCGTCCTTGGACCAAACAAGTGAGCTGTGCCAAATTTCATCCAATTCGGATCATAAATGCTACCTGTACTTTGTTTACAATTTAACACCAACAGACGGACAGAGGAACGGACATGCACAAATCGACTCAGAAAGTGATTCTATGCATATTCTCAATTATTTTTGCATGTTACAAACATATGCGCAAAGACATAATACCCTGTACCACAGTGTGGTGAAGGGTATAAAACAGGCCAATATCATTATTGACTTAATTCCATGCTTCAGAGTAGGGGAGATTGGGGCACATTCGGCACTTTTCTAGAGCCCTATATCTCAGTACTTATTCAACATAATTATAAAAACTAGTACCAAAAACATACAATAAAGTAGTATTAGTTAAAAATTTTTACAGTTTTGTAAAAAAATAAAATTTGCCGAATGTGCTCATCGGCATTTGATGGGGAACAGTCGGCACCATAGTCATTGCCTGGTAATTATCATTGCTATCAGTCTGGTTGGAATTCAGAATTCTGGTTCTATTTTGTATTGATGCGCTACCCAAAGTTCGACTGGTAAGGTTATATTGTTTAGCGGCGGACGTTGACGTCTCAAGGCCACATACACTATCAGAAGTAGAATTTTTCTATCGCATTTTCCTGAGTACAGACACGTTTGGTGTTATATATGTAATTTCCGAAAAATAATTTACAAAAAAAAAAAATTGTAATTGTTTTGTTGTTGATTTTTGTAATTAAAGATAAGTCCTTATTTTTGATGGCGGGCAGTGAGACCTATCGTATGAACTAGGATAAAGCCAATTGGTGAAGATCTTCCTTATTTTTTAGCTTGGTGTTTGGTCAAAAATCGGCAATTTTCGAAAAATATTTTTTCAAAGGTCCGCCATTTTGTTAATTTTAGAGCGAAGTCAATAATCCTAGTTCATACGAGAGCCAGACATGTACTCTTTCTTACACCGTTGGAATTTTCGGATTCCGATGTTTCAGTGAGAACACGGATTCCGATGTTCCAGTGAGATTTGAGGAAATTCCAATATCTGTTTTATCAATAAAAAGGACTTACAAGTTTTTTTTCTGTTTACTCTGATGTTCTTTTTAGTTTTCACATTTTTTGTTGAATTTAGATTATAGCCACTGAAAAACAACAACAACAAATATATCACCAACACTATCACACATTGAACGAATAAAGGACGAGCTTGCTTTTGCACTTTTATTTTCATTTATTTTTGTTGGTTTCCTCTTCGCTATGTATCGAACCATTATCACTTGTCTAATGGATGCATTGTTTGCATTTACAGCTGCAGCTATTCGAAGGATTAGGCTTGAGAGGCTTTTTTCAGATTTTTTGTTTGTTTCAATTTCTATTATTGGCTTTACACTATTTCTTGTTTTTTATTCACTATCAAATTTTCGAATTAAACCGGATTGACAAAGTGATTCCAAATAATCCTCGTACAATTTCTAATAAAATCATTTTCGTTTTAAACGCTTCACCTCAAAATTAGATTGAAATTCGGTAATCACAACAATGTCACTTTGACACATCCATCACGTTTGAATTTTCGCCAACCGCCACTTTGTTACCGCAATAGGATAACAACAAATTCCAACAGCCGCTACCAACACTTACACTGCAATTCCAACTAAACAGCACGTGTATCCTTAAAACTAAACCGTTACGTTGCGATTTACCGATGTTCGACGACGTACGTATTGCCGCTAGAACGGCATTTCTTGTAACACATTCATTCAATGTCAAGTACGAAATGAGATTTTCAGTGGCAAGGTCAGGCTTTTTATATGGACCGAAAATCACTTCCTTTTGTTAATGTTGCTCTCGCGAAAGGATGCTGCGCAGAATACAGCTAGCCTCGTTTTACGGTGTCTACAGTGTTCAATATATCCTTAGAGACAAATCAGTGCAATGACTTTTTATACAACATTCAACAGATTTTATTTGTGGTAAAGTGAGAAAAATTGAGAGTACGAATGAGAGAATCCTCTCATTTAATATTAGGGTGTGACAATATATAATTACAATAATATATTACGAAATGTGATAAAAAAGTTTTTAAATTATTATTTCTTTAATTATATTTGGGTCAGGAAATTTTTTTATCAGACCTTTTTATAAGCTACATTATTAGATTTACATTACAAAATACCTAAAATCAGTCGGTATGCTTAAAATTACAATTAAAAAAAATACATCTTTAAAAAATCCACGCCTATTGTAGCCCTTAGAAATATATTCTTTAAACCAGTAAAGAAAGTAGTAAAGTCGGACGGGGCCGACTATATGATACCCTTCACCACTTTGAGTATATTCAACAAATGAATCCTAACAGACGTCGAATTTTTAAAGGACCAGTAAAATGAAATTGGAACCATAAACAGGTCATTCTGCAACCGATACTAAATTGTTCATTTGGTCAGATCTTCAGGATTCAGGAAACTTAACACACATCATTCAAGACCTAATTTGTTACGCTGTGCCAAATTTCGTGCTTAAATCGACTCAAAAAGTGATTCTATGCATATTCTCAAACGGAACCATGTGTCTGTTTCGTTTCCTTTTGCCTCTTACAAACATATGCACAAAGACATAATACCCTGTGCCAGGGTACCGTTATATGGGGACTACCAGAAAAACTAGACCTATATTAATAATTTTTAGTGGAGTAATTTGGTACCCAATAAGAACCCAATGTACAACATTTCAAAGAATTCAGTGATAAAACGAGCCCAAGAACCCGAAAATACCGAAAATTGGGGGCACCCTTATATGGGGGCTTTCCGAAAAAATGGACCTTTATTTATAATGTTTGGTAGGGAGATTTGCTACCCAATAAGAACACAAAGTACCAAATTTCAGCGAATTCGGTCGAAAATGCGATCAAAACCCCCAAAATACCGAAAATTGGGGGTAATCTTATATGGGGGCTATCCGAAAAAATGGACCTTTATTTATAATTTTTGATAGGGAGAATTGCTACCCAATAAGAACTCAAAGAACCAAATTTCAGCGAATTCAGTTAAAAAACGAGCTCAAGAACCTCAAAATACCGAAAATTTGGGTGTACCCTTATATGGGAGCTATGCCTAAACGTGGACCGATTTTCAAATTTCAATAGGGTTCGTCCTTGGGCCAATTAAGTGACCTGTGCCAAATTTCATCCAAATCGGGTCATAAATGCGACCTGTACTTTGTTAACAAAAATACATGGACAGACAGACATGCATAAATCGACTCAGAAAGTGATTCTATGCATATTCTCAAAAGGAACCATGGGTCTATCTCGATTATTTTTGCCTGTTACAAACATATGCACAAAGACATAATACCCTGTACCACAGTGTGGTGAAGGGTATAAAAATCCACGCCTATTGTAGCCCTTAGAAATATATATTTTTAAAAAATCCGCGCCCAGTGTAGCCCTTAGAAAAATATTCTTTAAAAAATCCGCGCCCAGTGTAGCCCTTAGAAAAATATTCTTTAAAAAATCCGCGCCCAGTGTAGCCCTTAGAAAAATATTCTTTAAAAAATCCACGCCTATTGTATCCCTTAGAAATATATTCTTTAAAAAATCCACGCCTATTGTAGACCTTAGAAAAATATTCTTTAAAAATCCACGCCTATTGTAGCCCTTATAAATATATTCTTTAAAAAATCCACGCCTATTGTAGCCCTTAGAAATATATTCTTTAAAAAATCCACGCCTATTGTAGTCCTTAGAAATATATTCTTTAAAAAATCCACGCCTATTGTAGCCCTTAGAAATATATTCTTTAAAAAATCCACGCATATTTATACCTTAGAAAAAAACAGTGAGCGGAGCAGTATAGTCGGACGGGGCCGACCATACCATACCCTACACAACTATACCGTAACTCTAACTTTCTGCATATGTTTATTCCGAGCCTGAGGAATATTTCTGATATTTGCAGCCTCTTGCCCGGTTTCTTACACAGACATATTTTCCGAATATTACTAATATTCAATACAACACTTCTACACTTGTCCAGTTTCCCTATACCGTGGCTTGTGTTGTGATGTTCTGTTTATAATTGTAGCCTATATATCGATTCCAAAAAACACAACAAATTAAGTTTTCGGTCCACTTCATCCCAAAATTATTATCTGATCATCACGGAAAATTATAGGCTTTGTCCTTGACCATAACTGGAACCTCATGGAAAATGTCAAAGCGATCAGCGCTATATTTTCGTCCTATAGTGTGGTAATGGGTAACTTAATAATATATGAATACGTAAGCACCTGTTAATATTTAAGTGTAACTCCAACATCCAAGTGTCAACCACTCCTTTTGGATATACTATCAACTTTTCGGGTCTATGTCCTTCTGGAGTAAATAAATACCCCAAAGAATACAAATTTTGTAATTTTTCACACAAAATTTGGGGTCCATTTGACCCGCTAAATATTGACCGATCTTTGTCGAAACAGGCATGCTTATTCTTCGGCCCGATTCACTTCTCTATGTAAAATTTCGCGATGTTCGGGCTATAATTACGGCCTCTGGAGCAACCTAAAAAACCGAAAAAAATTAGTATTTGGTCCATTTCATCCCCTAAATATTAACCGATCTTTACCAAGAACAATAAGGGTCTTCATTGGGCCGAACCATATACTACATGCAAAATTTAGTGAAGATTGGTCCATAGCTGTGGCCTATATCGTGTTTACAAATTATAATGGACAGACGGACGGACACACATGTTTAGATCGACTCATCGACTCAGCTAGTTGAGATATGACGATCGATGGGTCTAGGAAATATTGGGTCTAAGACCAATATTTCGCGGCGTTACAAATTCTTGGGGCTGCACAAAGCTATAATACCCTGACAACATACTTGTGTAGGGTATAAAAATCTACGCCTATTTTAGCCTTTAGAAAAATATTGTATTGTACCCCATAGATGATATTTCCACATGCTGCATAATAACTCTAAACTTTGTACCGGTATTTTTTATTATTCCCCGATTGCCAAGGACATGATTTAATTTTCACTTACACTCATTAAATACACACAATAAACCTAAATCACATCGAATTGGAACTATAAACTATCAACATTATTCGAATACAATTATCCTAATGAATGTTGTTCGCTGCAATCGGCGAAATTCCGGTTAAATATTTTGATATCCGTTGTGGTTGCTTGATTTCCGCTGTGTTGTTGGCATTGTCAAACGGTATTATCTGATTTGAAATTTCATTGTGCGTAAACATAAACTTTTAAATATTGACATTGTAGAATCGTGACACAGACATTAATGGTTACCTACCTTTAATCTGTAGCTTTGGTTAGAAAGTCCTCACACATGAGTGGATGTTCGCTCATCCAAGACAAAAGGATGGATGACAAACGCTACTGGTTGGGAATAATAATTTGATTTAAACGTTAAATTCCTGTTGATTTAAAATCGATGAGAGAATAAAGGACAAAAAACTCCAAACTTGTTATTTTCATTATTGTTGCCCGTAGAAATTTGGTTGTTGCGTATTACGAGAAATTAGCCGATAAACTGTGGCATAGAAAAAAGGGTCAATGTACACAAACCGGACAAAACTAGCAATTGGTGTTCATACGGACGGATAAGTGCAATTGGTGTAATTGGAGTGCATCTTTGTGATAATTTAAATGTTGAATTTGTTTTCTTTCTGCCTAATTAAAGCTAAAAAGCTACTTTGCCGCACCGAGGCACATTGGGCCAATTGTTTTTTTTTTTAAGGAAAATATGAATGTGATATTTGTTAAAGATTTAGTTATATGGTCTTGCAAAATGCAGAAGTGTATGGATGATCAGACACTTTTTCCTCTTTAACACTAGAAAGACTGAAATTTGGTATATACCTATATTGCCTAGAATCGGTCAAAATGACCTCATTCTGAAAGAATTTTTATTGTGTAAAGCAAATTTTTTGAACCTTTTTTTTTTAATATTTTTTACATTATTTACAATCATACAAAACGTTGTTATTGTTTGTTTTCGGTGGGAAGGCTCTCGAGTTTCCCTTTTTGAAAAATAAGAGTGCGCACAAAATGTTCGAAAAGAGTAAGTGTTTACTCTATGAGTGAAATCTACTGGAAATATAATATTTATTTTTCCCGATTTGAGTGTTCGTTTGTGTTTCTAGTGTATCAAACGGGTTTCGATGTTCTTGTACTGATCTGGTAGTAGTTTGATGATTTAATATTTCACAAGAGGTCAAAATGACCGATTTTAGGCAATATAGGTATAGCACATGTGACTACGGGGAATGAAAGAGGGGGGAGGCAGCTACTATGATTAATAAACGTAGTTCTATGTAGTTCTATGCACAAAAAGTAAAGCGGCAAACTAGTGTTAATTAATATTTTCTTATTAGAGTTTGGCTTCAGAATCACGCAGCGGCAAGAGTGCTTCTCAAACTTTAAACACATTTTTCTGGAAACAGTATTTTTAGGAATGGTGGGCACGATAATTCAAAAGCTATCAATGCAATCGTATGAACTAGAATAAATATAATCGGTCAAGATCTTCTTTATTTTCCAACTCGATTTTTGATCGAAAATTAAGAATTTTCCAAAAAAATCCTTAAGTGAAACTCGATAACTATTTAAGAATGTCTCTTTAAAATTACAATTAAAACCAGTGTGCGGAGCAGTATACTCGGACGGGGTCGGCCCCTATACCCCCATACCCTACAGAACTACCACGGAACTCTAACTTTCTGCGGATTTTTATTCCGAGCCTGGGCAATATTTTCACCCTGTTGCCCGATTAGAAATCAACAGCACCTCTTCCTTACACTGACATATATTCCGAATATTACTAATATTCAGTACAGCCCTTCTAATTACTTGTCCATATTCCCTTTATCGTGGGATGTGATGTTCGGCTTATATTTGTGGCCTATAGATCGATAAAAAAAAACTCAGAAAAATCATCTCCTAAAAATATAGGGGTTGTTTTTGACCATAACTGGAACCTCATGGATAACTTCAAAGCGATCAGCGCTATATTTCCGCCCTCCAGTGTGGTAATGGGTTACTAAATGATATCTGAACACGTAACCACCTGTAAATATTTAATTAAGTGTAACTCGCATATCCAAGTACTTACGATGTTTAGGTCATAATTGAGGTCTCTGGAGCGACCAGAGAAATCGACAAAAACTAAGTATTTGGTCCATTTCATCCCCTAAATATTAACCGATCTTTACCAAAAAACAAAAGGGGTCTTCATTCGCCAGAAACCATCCTACATGGTAAATTTCGTGAAGATTGGTCCATAACTGCGGCCTGTATCGTATTTACAAATTATAATGGACAGACGGATGGACGCACATGTCTAAATCGCCTCAGCTAGTCGAGGTATGTCGATCGATATACTTAAAGGTGGGTCTAGGACCAATATTTCGCGGCGTTACAAACTCTTGGGGCTGCACAAAGCTATAATACCCTCACAACATAATTATGAAAAATATGTTCAACACAATTGCAGAACCCGAAATAGCAAATTACATCTGAACTGTACACGAACCAATGGATCTTAAAAACACCGAATAATGGGAGAACCCTGAAACTTGAGTCAATAGTGATCATTTTTAGTAGACAGATTTCCTGCCTAATGATATAAACAAATGTAGGAGGTATCGATAGATTGGTGCTACCCTAAAAAGTGAACCAATTTTGATAATTTTAGAAAATTTGTTACGCAATAAGAACCAAAATAAAAAATTACAGGAAATTCGATTGAAATACATAAACAAAATACCGAGTATTTAAAAGTTCCGTAATATGAGTTAAATATTGTGAGTTCTATCATGATGTCAACAGAGGGGCATTGGTAAATCAAATGGGAAACCCTGGAGGCATGTTTCTCCCAGTCACCACTTTGTCGAAGATTGGCGGAACCTTTATATGTGGCTGTGCCACAATATGGATCTGTGTTGATAATTTACTGTCCAGATGAACATATGTCAGCCTCTAAAAATCCGAAATGTCAAATTAGAGCCTTTTCGGTTGGAAACTGCGGTAAAATTCCTATAAAAAACCGAGCAATCACACCTCATGGATCTATATTGTAATATTGTAATTTT
Source organism: Musca vetustissima (assembly GCF_032173495.1). Taxonomy (NCBI): domain Eukaryota; kingdom Metazoa; phylum Arthropoda; class Insecta; order Diptera; family Muscidae; genus Musca; species Musca vetustissima. The sequence continues at coordinate 15,081 of NW_026879091.1, forward strand.
TCACACAGAAGTTTGAGTCAATTTGATCCGCTAAATATTGTCCGATCTTTATCAAAACTGTTCTATAGTCAGGCCCCTCAATACCCTTACATCTTATAAATTGTATATGCGGGTTTAACAATCACATCGAAAACAAATTCGATTAAGGAGACCCCCCATTCTCGGGGTCAAAAATTTTTTTGATTTAATTCGAATCTACACTAAGTCAAGAATGTCCCTACAAAATTCCAAGTGAAAATCTCAAGAACTCTTGAATATATATCCGATATATTGTGTCAACATCAAGTGACGGCTAAAGGGCTTCTCAAACTTTAAACGCATTTTTCTCTTTTGTGAATGGCGGGCACGATAACTCAAAAACTAATAACCCAATCGATTCCAAATTTTTACACGTTTCTCTGTGAGTTTATAGCTATCGTATGAAGTAGAATAAAGTCAATCGGTAAAGATCTTCATTATTTTTTAACTTGGTTTTTGGTCAAAAATCGACGATTTTCCAAAAATATTTTTTCGAAGGTTCGCCATTTTGTTAATTTTAGAGCGAAGTCAAGTCTAGTTCATACGAGAGCCAGACATGTACTCTTTCTAACACCGTTGGATTGGATTTCGGATTCCGATGTTCCAGTGAGGAGTTATCATGCACGCCATCAAATATAAGGACTTCTCTTTATTTACAAAAAACAACAACAAACTTTTTTTGTAAATTATTTGCTCCTTTTTTAAATCTTCAAATATATATGTGCAAAGTTACAAACCTTAACAAGCATTGGTATTGATTTACCAGTCCATTGAAAATCTGAAAAATTAAAATCGGAATGGGGGGGGGGGGGTTTCCCTTAATAGAAGTTTCTTGCAGATCTTGCAGCAATGCATATATCTAGCTTTTGATGTGGACATGGTAGGAAGTATGTAAGCTAGTTCATAAGGTGTAAACATTTGTACGCATTTGGTCCCATAGTGCAATAGTTTAATTGATCAGAGCATATATGTTAGTAAGACTGCAGCGGAATATTTTCGATAATGCTCGCATACATACAGACAAATAGATGTTGTTGCTATTTTATAATTACTATATTGAGAATTCGATAAGCGTTTTTGTTGACAACACAAAGGAATTTATAATTATGACGAAACGAAAGGAGAACGGGCAGTTGTCTTCGAAAGAAACTTTAGTCTGGGTAAATGTGTTTTTTTTTAGGAAAAATGTAAACAAATTTACAAGTCGAAGAGTGGTGATACCTGTATATTAAAGTTTCGGCGGACAATTTTTCACCCATCAATAATCCGGAATACCAAAACATAGGTTCTTCTGCTGTAAAATTTGGTTACAATCTTTAAAATTCCTAAAATGGGCGGTACCGTAATATGAGGGATATACCAAAACTTCGAATCGACATATCCCCTTTTAAGGAATATTAGTATTTTAAAACATAAACTCAACCAGTGAGCGGAGCAGTACAGTCGGACGCGGCCGACCATACGATACCCTACACAACTACCACGGAACTCAAATTTTCTGCGGATGTTAACTCCGAGTCTGGGCAATATTTCGTGATATTGGCATCCTCTTGCCCGATTAGAGGTAAACAGCACTTCTTCCTCACACTGACATAGTTTCCGAATATTACGAGTATTCAGTACAGCTATTGTCCAGATTCCCTTCACCGTGGGTTGTGTTGTGATGTTCGGCTTTCATTTGTGGTCTATATATCGACTCGAAAATAGCACAAAAAAATTAAGTTTTCGGTGCACTTCATTCCAAAAGTATTATCTGATCATCACTGAAAATTATAGGCGTTGTCCTTGACCATAACTGGAACCTTATGGAACATTTCAAAGCGATCAGCGCTATAGTTCCGCGCTCTAGAATGATAATGGGTTACTAAATAATATACGGATACGAAGATACCTGTAAATATTTAGGTGTAACTCCCACATCCGAGCACATACAACAATATAATTGGTATTAATTTAAAGGTCAACCACTCCTCTTGGATATAATATCAACTTCTCGGATCTATGTCATTCAGGGGTAAATATATACGGTATAGAATACAAATTTTGTCATTTTTCACACAAAAGTCAGGGTCCATTTAACACGCTAAATATTTACCAATCTTTATCAAAACAGGCATGCTTATTCTTTGACCCGATCCCCTTCTCCATGCAAATTTCACGACGTTCGGGCCATTATTGCGGCCTCTGGAGCGACCAGAAAAACCGACAAGAATTTAGTATTTGGTCCATTTCATCACCTTCATGATATTAACCGATCTTTCCCAAAAACTATAGGGGTCTTCATTGGCCAGAACCCATCCTACATGAAAAATTTCGTGAAGATTGGTCCATAACTGTGGTCTGTATCGTATGTACAAATTATAATAGACAGACGGACGGACACACATATGTAGATCGACTCATCGGCGATTTTCCAAAAATATTTTTTCAAAGGTCCGCCATTTTGTTAATTTTAGAACGAAGTCAATAATCCTAGTTCATACGAGAGCCAGACATGTACTCTTTCTAACACCGTTGGAATTTTCGGATCCCGATGTTATCATGCCCGCCATCAAAAATAAGGACTTCTCTTTTATTACAAAAAAACAACAAAACAATTACAAAATTTTTTGTAAATAATTTTTCCTCTCTTTTAAATCTTCAAATATATATGTGCCAAGTTACAAACCTTAACAAGCAATGGTATTGATTTACCAGCTCATTGAAAATCTTGAAAAATCAAAATCGAGAATGGGGGGGTTCCCTTAAGATAGATACAAATATTAAGTGCAATGTCTAAATTAAATTGGTGACGCAACCTCTCATTGTCTGGGGAAGAAAAGAATTCATTTTCGCCGATTTTACTGCGGTCTTGATCGACATATCTCCTGCTGTAGCAAATTGCCCTCCGATGGGGCTGCCTGTAAATTTTCTTTAGCTTCGTTGTAAATTCTCTCTTTAAAATATTTCATTGTTTTTTTTATAAAAAAAAACAACATTCCACAATTGCTTTTTAACGGATGCCGATGTATTTGTATTTTATGTTACAAACCCGCTGACAACCGCAATGACAAGGGGCGCTCTTGTGATAACAATTTCGTAGACTCAACTTTGTAGTTTTTCATTTTTTTAATATTTATTTAAACAACATTCAATGGCATGGCGTGTCCCTTAGGAATTCATTCATACATACATTATTTATACAATTACACGTTTCCGGACCATTTTTCCACTAGCCTTGAAAAGTGAACAACGAACACTTCAATTGTTTTAATATTACGAAAGTTTCTCTTTCAAATGCCAATAAAGATGACGAATCTGACAGAAACAACGAACCAGGTAAGCACTGAATGAAGGACATTGGAACGAAGGATAACGATGACAATTCATAAAAGGAGTTTGGCCAACAATAATGGCCACATTGTCAATACTGAAGTTGAATGGAAAACATGGATCAATAACGTTGGCAATATATCCTTAAAACAAGTTTGACGAACTTAAATACTTGACGTATCCATGGATGGGGAGAATACGATTATGATGACGTTTGTTGGACGGTGAGAAGAAAAACTAAACAGGAAAACCATCCCATACTCAATAATCGAATTAAATTCGTTGTCTCAAGACAAATAAACCAGATGGGGTGTGCCTGCCAACGACATAACAGGGGGAGTTCATCAGATACAGGAATCGCAAATTAGGCGGAGCGTAACAGAACAGACACATTGACTGACAATGAAGACAATTTTCTTTTAGATTTGAAAATATAAACCTTAGGAAGAAGTAATTATGATGTAAAAAATAGACAATAGACTTGGGTAGTTCCGGAACGGACAAGTTCATTGGAACTATTCCGAGAAAGGAACGATCGGAACAAGTTCCAGCTCTGTAATTAATATAGTTCCTTTTTCTGATCTCGTTCCTTTTTGATCCCGTTCTTTTTTCTGATATCGTTCCTTTATCGTCGGAACTATATGGAGCAAAGGAACTATGAAGAGCAACTGAACTATATGGAACAAATGAATTATAAAGAGCAACGGAACTGTATTGAGTAAAGGAACTATATGGAGCAAAGGAACTTATGGATCAAGGGAACTATATGGAGCAAAGGTACTATATGGATCAAAGGAACTATATGAAAAAAAACTAAAAAAAGAACAATGAAAGAGAGAGATTTAAAGGAACTATGTAGGAGTCGGAACTATATGGAGTAAAGGAACTATATGGAGCAAATGAACTACATTAAGAAACTAGTTCCTTTTTAAAAAAGGAACGAGAAAGATCGATCCGCTAAGTGAACTAGATTGCCCAACTCTAATAGACAATAACCAATCCACAGATAAAATAAAAATTGGGTAGCATAATTAACCAGTGAGCGGAGCAGTATAGTCGGACGGGGCCGATGTTCTGCGGATGTTTATTCCGAGCCTGGGCAATATTTCGCGATATTTGCACCCTCTTGCCCGATTAGAGGTAAACAGCACCTCTTCCTCACACTGACATATTTTCCGAATATTACGAGTATTCAGTACAGCTATTGTCCAGATTCCCTTCACCGTGGGTTGTGTTGTGATGTTCGGTTTTCATTTGTGGTCTATAGATCGACTCGAAAATAACACAAAAAATTAAGTTTTCGGTCCACTTCATTCCAAAATTATTATATGACCATCACCGAAAATTATAGGCGCTGTTCTTGACCATAACTGGAACCTCATGGAACATTTCAAAGCGATCTGCGGAACATCTAGAGTGGTAATGTAATATAATATACGAATTGGAGATACCTGTAAATATTTACGTGTAGCTCCCACATCCGAGCACATACAACAATATAATTGTTATTAATTTAAAGTTCAACCACTCCTCTTGGATATAATATAAACTTCTCGGGTCTACATCCTTCAGGGGTAGATATATACGCTATAGAATACAAATTTTGCCATTTTTCACACAAAAGTCAGGGTCCATTTGACTCGCTAAATATTGACCGATCTTTATGAAAACAGGCATGCTTATTCTTTGGCCCGATCCCCTTCACCATGGAAAATTTCACGATGTTCGGGCCATTACTGCGGCCTCTGGAGCGACCAGAAAAACCGACAAAAATTTAGTATTTGGTCCATTTCATCCCCTAAATATTAACCGATCTTTCCTAAAAACAATAGGGGTCTTCATTGGCCAGAACCCATCCTACATGCAAAATTTGAAGAAGATTGGTCCATAACTGTGGCCTGTATCGTGTTTACAAATTAAAATGGACAGACGGACGGACACACATGTCTAGATCGACTCAGCTAGTCGAGATATGACAATCGGTATACTTAAAGGTGGGTCTAGGACCAATATTTCGCGGCGTTACAAACTTTTGGGGCTGCACAAAGCTATAATATCCTGACAACATAGTTGTGTAGGGTATAAAAATGTTTTGTATTATAAATGTATCCTCAATGTCTGTTTGTGTGTTGTTTGGGAAATAATTCGTTCTTATACAAAATCCAAAATTAGGATTTCCGGCCAGAACTACACAGGGAGGGGTGTCGGGAGAATACAATGGATGTGTATGTGGAGTTCGACACAAAAATTTGGCCGCATTTTGTATTTTGTAATGACTTATTTCTATTCCCGCACATCAAGAAAAGAGGTGGATCGCCTTATTCCTGCCAGAAGATGCTATGAAGCGTTCGAAATCCATATTTTGAAAATAAGAAGTGTACCAATGGGTCCGATCTTCGGACTCCTTATTTACTAAGGAGTTGCACAAAGTTTGGTTCAAATCGGAGCGTACGTTAATTTTTTGCACAATTTAGACCATTTTTGGGGGAGTTACTTGAATGAGTGGACCAATGGGTCTCATATTCGGACTTGATCTAGGATTGCTAGAGATAATAGGTTGTGCAAAGTTTGTTTCACATTGGATATTTCGTTCGCTCTAATATAATATTGGATTTATAAATATTGAAAATGTTAACCCTTTTTATGGAAGGTACCAAAAGGAGTAGACCAATGTGTTCCCATTCGCCTGATATTGGATTTATAAATATTGAAAATTGTGACCCTTTGTGGGGGAGGTACCAGAAGGAGTAGGCTTGGAAGAAATTCTACGAGGTGCATAGTTGGGATGGAATCGGTTTCTCCCTTCGGGAGGTATCGTGCCGACCAGATAGACGGATGTTTGTGAATCGATTCCAAAAAATGGGATCTAAAATTAATATTTCGATGAGGTTCATTGGCCATAAGACTGTGGGTATAAAATTAAAATAAACTGGGAACTAAATTAACATGTGGCTTGTTTTCTACAAATACATTAGAAACAATTATTAATGTCTTTGGGTCTGAAAGGGTTAATGTATATGCAACATGTTACCAAATGACTGACATGAGTATTGGATTACACGAATAAGAGTCTAAACACAACCAGAGAATCTAGAGTCAGCGACGCACAGTGTCACGACCGCGGCCAAAAATGATCAAAACCAAGTACCACGGAGGATTTTGATGACGATTGATAGAAAACCCTCCAATTAGAATAAATATGAAATTTTAGTTTTGTCTCTACAAAGGTTCAAATCTGATAATTATTTATAAACTGATTTTTTACCATATTTTCGAAAAATGGATGTGTTTTTCGGATGCTCAAATATTTGAATATTCAAATTAACGGTTATTATAAAAGTGTTTATTTTGGTTGATGTGGATGTAAAAACTAGGATTCGCTTTAGTTTGTATGTATATAGATATTATATGGTGTATACAGTCGTCCACACTTGTAGTACTTAGTTTATCAAATTTGTAAAAGAAATTTTGAAATTAGTGGAGCAGAAAAAAAGTTTAAAAAAGTTTAGCTCTAATTTTTTTTTATTTGAGTGGTGAAAAGTGTGTTATTTAAGGAATAAAAAAATTAGCTGCGGAGACCTGCGGTCCTAAGAGTTATTTAACTTTTTTGGTGACCACTTTATGAAAAAATATGGCATATTCATGAAATGGTTAGAAGCGAATGGTCCAATATGTTATGTATACAATTAAATAAGTTATTGAGGGTCAAATAGGAAGGAGCAGATGGATTCAGAACATTGTAATAATACAATATTTTATATAAAATATGCAATTACGTGGTAAAAATGTTATTCGAAGCGGAGATATGGGAGAATTGGTTTTAAAATATAGCTTTTAAATAGATTTTCAGTCAGTTTTAAGATGATACTTATTTATCAGACCATTGAAACACAATCTTATAATCTAAATTTAGAGGTCGCACATGAATTACCTTTGTGGAAAGTTCATACAGAAAAATATTAGTTCATTCAAAGTGCAGTACAATACCTTTTAAGCGACTTTCACAAGATGCTAACAAGTCATGTCAACAAATAATTAGTAGCAGCCCGAACTTTTGTTAAAGCCGAGTTAAATAAGGATTATTTTTAGAATTTTATATTTTTTATATTTTATATCCTTAAACAGCCATTAAGTAAAGGTCCGAGATTATAAATCGTACATTTGGGAAGACAATATTTTATATGTATCTCTGATGTTTGTTTTGAAAAATTTGTGTATGATAAAAAGTAATTTATTAGTTACTAAAGGATATCAAATATTTATTATATTATAATAAAAATAACAAAAATAAAACTACTATAATTAATTTAGCTGAATATAACGATTTTAGAGTTCAGAAAGTTTCATTTTTAGGTACTTTTGGTATGGTAGGTACCTGAAATATGGACCAACAACTAAATTACAACACTTATTACTGTCTTCGCCCACATTTGATGTTATGTGGACGAAGACATGAAAATTTTCATGGAATTTGGATGAATATAAACAAATTATAGATCCAAAAAGCTGATTTTTCAAGACCCTTTGTATGGATCAAATCTTGGTCCGATCTACCCAGTTTTTGGTCAGATGCTTTATAGGCCTTATTAAATGTAAATTGCCAATTTTCATTGAATTTGGTTGAATATTAAAGACCATTTGTATGGGAGGTATATCAAATCTTGGTCCGATCTACCCAGTTTTTAGTCAGATGCTTTATAGGCCTAATTAAATGTAAATTGCAAATTTTCATTGAATTTGTTTGAATATTAAAGATTTTATAGGCCAAAAAGTGTGACATTCTCAAGACCCATTATATGGGAGGTATACCAAGTCTGGGTCCGATCTATCCAATTTTTTGTCAGTTGCTCTTTAGGCCAATAATATTTCATTAACTTACGATAACTCCTTCTATTTTTGGCCGCTGCTTATATGAACTCGCGACATAGTGCGACGGTGCTGTTAAAAAAAAACAATTTTTTTATTTGTGTTTTCGTAATCAGGAGATTCCAAGTTATACAAGATGTCGTATTTCTTATTTCCTTGATAAATTTGTCTTCCATTTTATTATTAAAATCTTAAAAAAACGGCCACAATCTTTGTAATTTTTTTTTTTTTTCAATAGCACTGCCATAAGTTTTGGAACTGATTCTTACCTAAAACTCTCAACTCAATTGAGAGCAAGAGAGAGCATTTGAGTATGACGCTGAGCAAAAATTAATAAAATCTATCCATTGTTCTTTCTATAATATTTCAACAAAGATTTATTGTGCTGGCATCAAGATGCGGCAAGAGTGTTTCTCAAACTTAAAAGGCGTTTTTCTCAAAACAGTGTTTTTGCGAATTGCGGAACCTTAACTCAAAAACTATTTATTCAATCACGTTATACTGTATGTACATAGCTACCGTATGAACAAGGATAAATGTAATCGGCCGATTGTAAAAGGGTGATTTTCCAAAAAAAAAAAAAAAATCAAATGTCCGCCATTTTGATCAGTGATAGGTGATGCCCGTCATCGACAAAACTTACTTTTCTTTAATTTCAAAAAATACACATAGAGAATGGGTTGGGTCCCCTTAAAGATTTTTTATGTCATTTTGTGTGGCTGTAAAGCTTGTGTTTAATTCTATATTTGTTTACAATAACCCCAAAAAAGTTAAAAGTGATTTTGTGTATCACCAAATCATAAGATCTTTTTCTAATCTCATGTAACATCTAATCAACTACGATATTGGAATACATACAAGGCTGCAAATAGGACACCCTTGAACTTGAATATTGTAACCACTCAATATTGGATGTAATACAAATTTCAAATCATTGCACGCTTCTCATACTACTATCACCTAAGTACAGGTACAGTCACATTTCGGCCTAATCGTTTTAGTTTATGTCCAAAGTGCTTTGGGATTGAGCAATTTTTAAAATGCATTTTAAAATGGGGCTAATTTTTATGTATAGTCATCATAGTTGTCACAGTACTATTCAAAGTTTCGTAGGTTATTTACAAATACGATTTTGTTACGGATGTCAACTTTCAGCTCGATATACTGTGAGTAGTTAGTGTAAATTTGGGAAAAACTAAAAGTAATTTTATAACAAATATTAAAAAAATATCCGTTATATTTTAATATCGACAGTATTGAACATCGCGATGCAATATATTATTCTAATATTTCACGCGGTGAATTTATGAAAATAAATTATATTTATTTTTTTTTTAGGTTTGCGTACAGTGCTATTCTTTATTATTACTGTTAAAGGTAAATTAAAAAAAAAAATAGAAAACCAGTGAGCGTAGCAGTATAGTCGGACGGGGCCGACCATACGATACCCTACACAACTACCACGAAACTCTCACTTTCTGCGGATGTTTTTTCCGAGCCTGAGCAATATTTCGTGATATTTGCAGTCTCTTTCCCGATTAGAGGTCAAGAGCATATCTTCCATAGACTGACATATTTTCCGAATATAACTAATATTCAGTACAGCGCTTCTAATTAATTTTCCAGATTCCCTTCGCCGTGGGTTGTGATGTTCGGCTTATAATTGTGTCCTATAGATCGAAAAAAAACACAAAAAAATTAAGTTTTTGGTCCACTTCATCCCAAAATTACTATCTGACCATCACCGAACATGAACCTCATGGAAAATTTCAAACCGATCAGGGCTAAATTTCCGCCCTCTGGTGTGGTAACGGGTTACTAAATAATATCTGAATACGTAATCACCTGTAAATATTTAAGGGTAACTCCCACATCCAAGTACCTACGACAATATAATTGGTACCAGTTTAAAGGTCAACCACACCTCTTAGATATACTATCAACTACTCGGGTCTATGTTCTTCAGGGGTAAATATATACGCTATAGAATACAAATTTTGTATTTTTTTACACAAAAATCAGGGTTCATTTGACCCCCTAAATATTGGCAGATCTTTATCAAAACAGGCATTCTTTGGCCCAATATCCTTCTCCATGTAAACTTTTGCGACGTTTGGGCCATAATTGCGACCTCTGGTGCATTGGTCCATAACTGTGGTCTGTATCGTGTTTACAAATTATAATGGACAGACGGACGGAC
>NW_026879092.1:0-25611 GCF_032173495.1 Musca vetustissima
CCGCCATAAATAGAACGAATGACATCATTTTTGAAATTCGGATGCTACTATGGTCTGAGCAAACAACTCAAAAGCAAGGCCACCTCCCGCCAGACCAAACTCACAGTCTACAAGACGCTGATACTACCCGTGCTGTTATACGGATCTGAAGCATGGGTACTTACGCAAGCAGATGAGACAGCTCTTGGAGTGTTTGAGAGAAAAATTCTCCGAAAGATCTATGGGCCGATCTGCGTTGACGGTGAATATCGCCGTCGAATGAACCATGAGTTGTACCAGCTATTCTCGGACATCGACATTGTTAGACGTTTTGAGCTGCAGCGACTACGTTGGCTGGGTCATGTTGTGAGAATGGAAGGCATATAAAAACGAACCAGCTGATGGTTCACACAGAAGGGGAAGGCCACGAATAAGGTGGAAAGATCAAGTGGAAGATAACATTGCCGAATATGGTCTTTCAAATTGGAAAAACTGCGCAGAAGACCGACGCGCCTGGAAATCTTTTTTAAGCTCGGCTTATGGAACGAAAGTTCTGTCACAAGCCAGCTAAGTAAGTAAGAGTCGTGGATATGGTAAAGAATATTTGTTTTAGGTGTGTAAGAGTCGTGTATATTCTAAAGAATATGTTTTATGTGTAGTATGTAATAGCCGTGGATTTGTTATACCCTACACAAATATATTGTCAGGACTCCTATTGGTTTTGGTAAGCATCGGTTAATATTTAGGGGATGAAATGGACCAAAAACTTTATTTTTGTCTGAGGCCAGAGGCCGCAATTATGGCCCAAACATCGCGATTTTTTACATGGAGAAGGGGAGTGGGCCGAAGAATAAGCGTGCCTGTTTTGACAAAGATCGGTCAATATTTAGCGGGTCAAATGGACCCTGACTTTTGTTTGAAAAATGACAAAATTTGTATTCTATAGGGTATATTTTTACCCCTGAAAGACATAGACCCGAGAAGTTGATAGTATATCAAGAGAATTGGTTGGCTTTTTAATTGATACCAATTGTATTGTCGTATGTACTCAGATGTGGGAGTTACTCCTAAATATTTACAGGTGCTTACGCATACAGACATTATTTAGTAACCCAATACCACACTAGAGGGCGGAAATATAGCGCTGATAGCTTTCAAAATTTCCATGAGATTCCAGTTATGGTCAAGGACAACGCCTATAATATTCGGTGATGATCAGATAATAATTTTGGGATGAAGTAGAGCGAAAACTTCACTTTTTTGGATATTTTTTTTTTGTGAGTCGATCTATAGGGCACAATTGGAAGTCCAACAACATAAGCCACGGTAAAGAGAATCTGCAGCCCTCGTCTACTGAATATTAGTAATATTTGTTGACCTTTAGTCGGGTTTCAAGAGGGTGCAAATAAGGCAATGTTTGATTTTCGTGGAAGTTACTGCTCCGCTCACTGGTTTTAGGTGTATAAAAGGCTTAGATGTTATAAAGAATATTTTGTTAGGTGTATAAGAGGCGTGGATTTTGTAATTTTTTTGTTTTAGATTTAATATATAAATTCATAAATTTACCTTAAATTGTTATAACCTTAAATAGCAGCTGCTTGTAGTTGACTTTCTATGTCAAGCATAAATTTAACTACAACAGTTTGGCCATGAACACCGTCATTATTTTTACTAAATGTTGGTACGACGAGCACACAGCACAGCTGTTATTTGACACTTGATTCCAGATGTGTGGTCTTCAAAGAAATTTAATTGCCCTTTTGTGTGTGTGTACCTTTTCGTAACTACTTAAAAGCTACTATGAAAAGTTCTGTTTGTTTGTAGTTTTTTTTTCTAAAAGCCAGAGCATGAATTACCGGATTTGTTTCGTTGTTGGTATTTAGTTTGACCTTCACATAGGCTGTATAATACAAACTTATTCACTACAATGTTTTACATTTTAAATTGTGCTTAAAATTTAAAAAATTAGCTACACAGCCGCATTTGTGTTAGAAATTAATATATATATATATATATACATCTGTCCTCTTCAATACAACAGCTTTCACCTAATATGCCACCAATTTCCTCCAGTGCTTTTCTACTACATTTTCATTATCGCTGTCTATACCAAAACATTTTTGATTACACATCATATTTTTCTATCTTCCACCTGATAATTTGTCTGATAGCTGGCGCCGTTTTATTATTTATAAATACCATAAATTACCCTGTCCGACGACCACTGACCATGATGTTGGCCATTTTGTAATAATTCAACAACAACCACCCTTCCACAATTTGTTTTTATACATCTCAATAAACTACCCAAGAATACCTCTAAAATGTCCTTGCCTTGTCCTAACGCAGTCTCTAGTACTCAACATTTATATGTATGTATGCATTTTATTTAATTTCTACATTTTCATGTCAATGTTCTTTACACATTCAGTCATCTATAAATCTCTCTCACCTTTTGTGTGTGTGTAACCTTGAATCTGTCAAAATGTGTAAATTATTATGTCAAGGTTGTCGGTTGAGTGAACAAACTGTGAGCAGTCAACCAACCGACCAGCTTCATCAGACGAACCCGACCAACATCCACACCTGAAAAAGATGAAAGGAGCAAACACATCGAAGTGATAACTGTAAAATGTAATTTCACAGCATTTTCTTTAGTTTGTTTTTCATTTTTTGCTCTCTTTTTCTTTTGAAGGTGTGGACCCTCTAGATAAAGACATCAATTTTACAATTAGTCTGGTTGTCGACTGGTTTGAGATCTAAAGAAAATTGCTTTTTATGACATGATGGTCGTCAATATCACTGGTTATATCTATAGTTTATTCGGAAAGTGTATAGCATGTGGGAGGTAATACACCAGTTGAAATAATATTTATTTGGCTCTGTCTTGATTGGCCACTCAATCATATGCTTAATGTGGAGAATGTAGATGTTATTATTCTGTGAGGTAATGGGGTTGATTTGTATCTTCCAATAACATTGTGATGGATTGCAAAATTAAACCCGTGAGCGGGGCAGTATAGTCGGACGGGGCCGACCATATGATACCCTACACAACTTCCACGAAAAACTAACTTTCTGTGGATATATATTCTGAGCTTGGGCAATATTTCGCGATATTTGAACCATCTGGACCAACTAGAGGCCGACAATTATTACTAATGTTCAGTACAGCCCTTCTGATTACTTGTCCAGATTCCCTTCCCTTGTGTTGTGAGCTTCTTATTCCCATTGGAGTCTATAGATCGACTCGAAAAAAATAAAAAAAATAAGTACATACGAGGACATAATTGGCATCAATTTAAAGGTCAACCACTGCCCTTGGATGTACCAAAAACTTTTCGGGTCTTTGTCCTTCAGGGGTAAATTTATATACGCTATAGAATACAAATTTTGTAATTTTTCACACAAAAGTCAGGGTCCATTTGACCCGCTAAATATTGACCGATCCTTGTGAAAACAGGCAAGCTTATTCTTTGGCCCGATCCCGTTCTCTATGTAAAAATTCGCGATGTTTGGGTCGTAATTGCGGCCTCTAGAGCGACCAGAAAACCCGATAAAAATTAAGTTTTTGGTCCATTTCATCCCCTAGATATTTACCGATCTTTAACAAAAACAATAGGGGACTTTATTGGCCAGAACCCTTCCTACATTCAAAATTTCGTGAAGATTGGTCCATAACTGGGGCCTGCATCGTGTTTACAAAATATAATGGACAAACGGACGGACGGACACACATGTCTAGATCGGCTCAGTTAGTCGAGATATGACGATCGGTATACTTAAAGGTGGGTCTAAAGAATGGATCGGGTATAAAAAGTGTCTAGTATCGAAACGATCATAATCTGTTTGAATATTTCCGTGGGCGAAATTACTGTTTTATATATTTCAGACTTTTGCAATCCTACGTATTACTTGGCGCCACCTGACATGCCTATTGGAAGCACTGCAAATAATTGGTTTAAGGATTCAATCGTTGCCAACGCTCGATCATAGACGAAGGTAGTGGGCCTTAAAAACATACTTTGAGATAGAGGCATTCTTGCCTATTTCTTCCAATAGCATACATTCAATATTACATGAACACCTTGCCGTAAAAACGGGTTGATCGTGGCTGTGGTTGAATCCCATTTAATTTGATAATTCCTAAAACCAGGTATAAAGAAATTTTATACTGCGGGGGTCTTCGAAGACGAGCCAAATCCATCGTACGATATTTGTGGAAGAAACACTTCAAAGGAAATGGTCTGTTTCTTCGTCAATACTGCTAAAGGGCCCCTACTGATTTCAGGTGAATTTTTTGAAGGCGTGAAGGAAAAGAAAGTAAAATAACATAATATGAATAGTTAATTTTGAAAGTGGTTTAAGTCAATTTTAGGGTCTGTAAAAATATTTGTTTTAGAAAAGTACACCAAATACAAATTTCGCACCAATTATTATGCTGACAGACATTTTTATTCGTTGTCCAGTTCCACTTGCCCTGTATAATTCCAAGCTGCTTGGATCATAAAAGGCTAAAATCTGCAAAATATCAGAAAAAGGGAAAGGTGTCTGAATGCTACGTCAGAGCATGGACCCGTACCAAACAAAGATCCAGGAATGCCACTATACTGTCATTTTGAAGGGAAATTACGGCCAACACGTATCATAGTAACGAAAATGGTGTGGAACTATACCAAAACTGGGGATTATACGAAAACTAGGTTTTGTATCGAAAGTTTTCACCAGATATGTTTTCGCCATTCAAGAACTCGGAAAACCAAATTACAGTCACCAAATTTGGTTAAAAGATTCAAAACATCGATATTGGGGCTATGTCAAAACGTCGATCGAAATTATCTGCAAAGATATGTAAATCTAAATCTCAGTTTTGGACAACTTTTCGCTACTATTTTTCCTTATTTCAACTCTAAAAATATAACCATTTTATCCTGTAAAACTTCGTGGTCTTCCAATCATATAGATTAAAAACAAATCAATCAAAGTAAAAATGTTGGTCCATTTGATCGCATACATATAAACCGATCAAAACAGAAAAATATAGTTGTCATCCCTGTACTTCGTTCAGAGCTTTAAAAATGTCGCAACTATTGGCGCGATATTTAAATATGGGATACTGTTAATATTTTATATCTATTAATATTAGGTATCTATATAAGAAAACAACCACTCTCTTGGATATACTGGAAAAATATCGGTCATTTTTTTCATACAAAAGATTAGGTCTATTTGACTCGATAACTATTGACCGATGATCAGAGAAAAACCTACAATATTTCGTTAGCCAAATCCCCTTTTACCCCCTTTGCTGATGATCGGCTTAAAAATGTGACCCCTAGATCGAACCGATCGGAGCAGTATAGTCGGGCCGACCATATGACACCCTACACAACTACCACGAAAATGTAACTTTCTGCGGTTCTATATTCTGAGCCTGGGAAATATTTCGGTTGATTTCACCCCCTAAATATCATCTTAATATCAGCGAAAATTATAGGCGTCGTTCTCGACCATAACCTTGAAACTTCATGTATAATTTTAAATATGGGGTAACAGTAATACTAACCAGTATAATAAGACATATAAACCTTTAAATATTTACGTGTAACTTCCACATCCGAGTACATACAACAATATAATTGGTAACAATTTAAGGGGACCTCCCCCCTTCTCGATTTTAAATTTTCAAGATTTTGGGCTGGTAAATAAATACCAATGCATGTTCATGTTTGTAACTTAACACATATATAAATGTAGATTTAAAAGAGAAGAAAATTAATTTGAAAAATTTAGTTGTTGTTGTACCAGTTTATATGAATTGAATATTTCCTGTTAAGTTTCCTCCAGTTCTGTCTCCAGACTTAGAAATGCAGCTACCTCCACTGGTTGTACCCACAGATCTTCCGGAGTGAAGTGAGTAGGTTTGGCTGGGCAATTGAATAAGTGCAGTGTGGTATGAGGGCCTGTACCACATGCTGGGCAGACATCCTGCACCTGGTCATCAATCCGTGCCCAATACGAATTGAGCCGACTGCACCATCCAGAACGTAACTGGTCCAAAAATACTCTGGTTTGTCTGGCAGCTGACGTTCTTCATCTGCTATGGGTGGGGGGTGAGCTCCGAGGACGGCATTCACTTTGTAACCGTTCAGCGCTGCGGCTACTGCATCTGTCAGACCTGGTCGATAGGCAACTTGATCTAGAGGCTCCCTTTTGTATCGTTGGACCTCTCTCTCTCTAGATTATGCAGATCCTTCATGACACGCCTGGGTGGGCGAGTCCTATCCACCATATGATGGTTGGGACGATCGTCCCTGAAACACCCGAGCAGGTACTGCAACGAAAACATATTGCTATGTTGACGTACGGGAAGGATCTTCGTCGCCTCATGAAGATGATCCACTGGTGTCATGAGGAGGCACCCTGTCACTGTCCTCAGGGCGGCATTCTGACAGGTCTGAATATTTCTCCATTGCGTATCACTGACATTCGTAGACCACACTGGAACCGCATAGCTAGCCACAGAACGATCTATCGCTTTGTAAGAGGTCAACAAGGTTTCCTTATCTGCGCCCAAGGCCAGGACCATTTGACCCGCTAAATATTAACCGGTCATCATCAAAACTGTCAGTCCTTTTATTTAGCCAGATTTCCCTCCGGGTCATAATTGGCCTCTAGAGCGACCAGAAAAACAGACAAAAATAAAGTTTAACCGACCTTTACCAAAAACAGTTGGGTCTTCTTTGGTTAGAACCCAACCTAAATGAAAAATTTCAATATGATTGGTCCATAACGTGTTTACAAATTTCAATGGATAGACGGATGGAAGAAAACTTTAAACCAACAGACACTTCGTCATCGTTTTTCTCAACGTTTTGTTTTAGAAAGATAATCGATGGGTGCACTGAGATACCAAATATTAGACTACTTTTCAGGGTAGGCCTCATATATAGTGATTCTCCCTCATTTTCGGTATTTTATAGATTTTGGACAAAAACGACAGCACATTGTGAATCAATGCTTCAAAATAGGAATTTGCGATTTGGAAATAAAAAAAAACTATATTTTAATTACTCCCTATGACAAATAATGCATTTTATAGTGTTATGGATTGCTTTCAAAAATTACAAAACTCCGTAAATTACTTTGCGGAACAATATATAATTCAAAATTATTTTTTTCTGTGACTTTGATTTCCATATCCCACTTTTTTGCATATTTTAGTTAAGTGCCCAAAATTTTTTATTTCACATTTAAGCTTGTGGAAAATCTCCCATAAATGCCACACTAGCCCCAAATAACTAAATCTTTATTAATAAGGATAAAAATGAAAATTTTTATTTACAGCTCGTTAGGTCTTAATTGCTGGCATTTACAGGCGGTCTATAATTATATAAGCTATGAAAGCATATTTCTTTTTTTTCATTTTCATCTAAATATTGGCATTTATTGTTGCTAATCTTCTCCCAGCTCCGATGTAACAATCGCCGGCCTCCATTGGCTGTGACTGGTCGACCCAATGTTTAAATGTGAGGCTTAGGCAGTAAATTTTCACTTTCATGACTTGTAATAAAAGATTTCACTTCACTGTTTGTCACATTGCCTTATTGCTGTTCACATTGACATTTTCGCTATTTCGCACGACAGACGACAGTTGTTTGGGATTATTTCCCTAAAAGCGATAATCCACACACACACATTGTTGTGGTAATGCTTCGTTTTGGAAAATTGTAGATGCTTCCCCTCTGCATTGGACTGGTTGCTGGGGTGCGGGTGTGTGTATGTGTGCCATCTTGTTGTCATTGTCAATTTCTCGTTACATTTTGATGGTGGGCATAGAACTGTTTGTGTGTCGTGTAATTTAATGATCATTATTTCATTTTCACTTACTTTATGCCCAGCGATGGATGGATGGATGGATGAACGGATGGGGGTATCACTTTTATTATTACAACACAAGCCATGAAATCTTATAGCTCTTACTTTTACAACAGGGCGCTAAATGACCAAGCCGTAACAACAAGCCACCGTCCCTTGTCGAAGAATATAAATGCAGAGCATATTTCCCAAAATGACCAACGGGGCATAACAAGAGTAACTCAATAAATTCTCAAGTAAGAGGAACAATTTTAAGAGGAAATATTTTTTGCCATGTAATAAAAAAAGCTTTTAGGGTACATAATTCATAAAAAAAATTTAAAAAATTTCTTCAAGTGCAGCATAAAAGAAAATCGATTTTTTATGGCTTGTAATTTATGAAAGTGAGATTTTCATTTTTTAATACTTTTTAAAATACTACAGAATGGTTTTGTTGAGAACACTCTATACAAATATGTTATAATAGCATACCATATAAAAATAACCCCTTACAAAAGTGCTGACTATTATATTTGCATTCCTCATTAAACACAAAGCAAGTCAAGGTCATATTTTTGTCTATGCTGCTACAACATTTCAAAATTATTTTTAATTAAAATTTCTTTAACAAAAAATAAACATTAACACAAGACCTTTTTTCAAATATTCCCACACATTACGAAAACATTGAAAACAATATTTATGCATATATCCATACATCACATGCGTAGATTTGGACAACTTGAACGTCATCGACATCATTGAAATCTCCACATCCCCATCAGTTGGTTTTCAGATGTTACAAGTATTTCAAATAGTTAAGTTAAATAAGTACTTACATAGACAAGTGTGTGTGTGTGTTTGCACAGATACAAATGGGGGTAAATATTTTGTAGCAATACAAATTGAAAGTATGCACGTGTCGAAAGTTGACTTATGGCATGTCATTTGGGATAAATGCAAATACACAGGGAGTACATCGTCAGGCAACACAAGCTCAATCCTTTTAACAAATGGAAACTGAAGAATATAAACATACCAAAAAAATAAATTGAGTGGTATAACTAATTTAAAAATTATTCTTTAAAACATTTTGTAAACATTGAAAAAATATTCTTTAAAAAATACAAGCCTTTTGTAATGGTCCTTGAAAAAATATTCTTTAAAAAATCCAAGCCTTTTGTAATGGTCCTTGAAAAAATATTCTTTAAAAAATCCAAGCCTTTTGTAATGGTCCTTGAAAAAATATTCTTTAAAAAATCCACGCCTTGCAATGGTCCTTGAAAAAATATTCTTTAAAAAATCCACGCCTTGCAATGGTCCTTGAAAAAATATTCTTTAAAAAATCCACGCCTTGTAATGGTCCTTGAAAAAATATTCTTTAAAAAATCCACGCCTTGTAATGGTCCTTGAAAAAATATTCTTTAAAAAATCCACGCCTTGTAATGGTCCTTGAAAAAATATTCTTTAAAAAATCAACGCCTTGTAATGGTCCTTGAAAATATTCTTTAAAAAATGCACGCCTATTATAGAGCTTGAAAAAATATTCTTTAAAAAATCCACGCCTCATATAGAGCTTGAAAAAATATTCTTTAAAAAATCCACGCCTCATATAGAGCTTGAAAAAATATTCTTTAAAAAATCCACGCCTCATATAGAGCTTGAAAAAATATTCTTTAAAAAATCCACGTCTATTATAGAGCTTGATAAAATATTCTTTAAAAAATCCACGCCAATTATAGAGCTTGAAAAAATATTCTTTTGAAAAATCCACGCCTATTATAGAGCTTGAAAAATATTCATTAAAAAATCCACGCCTATTATAGAGCTTAAAAATACTTTTTAAAAACTCCACGTCTTGTATAGGCCATCAAGGACAAACATCCTAGGATTATAATTGATGTGTTTCTTTCGTCTGATAATGAGCGGTATATTACCAAACAGCAAACCAAAATAAAATTCCTTGGAATTTACTTTAATGCCATAAAACCTTTTAGGCATATCCCTTTCAAACTCTATACCATATTCGATATTTAGCCACCCCACTGTGTGATACATTTTTCTATACCCAACAAACAACCCCATGGTATTCATGTGTATAACCAGAATCCTTTTTTGTCCTCCATACTCTCTCACACATGTATAATTGTAACGTGTTGTGTCGTCTTTCCCTTTCTCGTGTTAACTTTCACACATTAAGATGAAGTTTATTTGATTTATTGCACAGAGATCACTCATCATCATCGCCACGCTCCTGGACAAACAAAAACAATGTGAAGAAGAACAAGAATAATAACAGCAACAAAACATGTATACAACTCTCTGGATTTATGACATAAAATTCCAAGAAAAGTTGTTTTTTTCTGTTTTGTTGGCTTACACTCTTGCTGTCTTGCCCAGCAGCTACTACGAATCACAAATACAATAAAAATGAAACAAAAGAGATTAAAGTTGAATGTGGCGTGTAGACTTTTTGCTTTTGTCTTTAAGCCATATTTGTTTGTTTACTTGTTTGGGGGGGAGGGCGATATGAGGGGAGGCAATTTAATTAAAATCGATTTTTCATTGCAAAGGATTAATGTAGTCTTCGGACATAATGAAGTAGCCATTTATTTGTGGTCTATCAATGGATATTATTTTTTAATATTATTATTTGTGCATTTTAATTGGTCATGTATGACTTAATACCATGCAAATTTAATACGGGATATTGCATTGTAATGTTGCGAAATGTTTGCTCTGGAAAGTAGATTACTCTGCATAGAATTAATAGAGGTGGAATGGCTCGCTATTGGCTTGCTGACTTAATTCCCTGAAAGACATATACAAAATATTGTAGCTGGCCATAAAGCATCAAAACAAAAAGATTAATTAAATGATTAAGTCCAACGACATTTCCTTTCACACTGAATTGTTACAGCGTATAAAGTCACAACTTAATTATGTTTGTTCGAGGACACACATGGTGTGAAATACATGATTTATACCCAACACCAACCACTATGTTTGTATCCGAACCGACCCGAAATGTTTTGCCTCAAGGTTAATTTATTTCTTTTGCATTTAAAAGAGTTAATAATAATTTAATATATAATAATAATTCTATGGGACTCCAAACCATTCTATGAAACTCCTTGCGCAGATTGATTCCCAAATTACTTTACTTACTTAGCTGGCTTGTGACAGAACTTTCGTTCCATAAGCCGGGCTTAAAAAAGATTTCCTGGCGCGTCGGTCTTTTGCGCAGTTTTTCCAATTTGAAAGACCATATTCGGCAATGTTGTCTTCCACTTTGTCTTTCCATCTTATTCGTGGCCTTCCCCTTCTGCGTGAACCATCATCTTCTGGGCTGGGGCATCTTCATCCATTCTCATAACATGACCTAGCCAACGTAGTCGCTGTAGCTCAATACGTCTAAGAATGTCAATGTCCAAGAATAGCCCATTCAACTCATGATTCATTCGACGGCGATATTCACCGTCAACGCAGATCGGCCCATAGATTTTTCGGAGAATTTTTCACTCAAACACTCCAAGAGTTGTCTCTTTTGCTTGCGTAAGTACCCATGCATCAGATCCATATAACAGCACGGATAGTATCAGCGTCTTGTAGAGTGTGAGGTTGGTCTGGCGGGAGGTAACCTTGCTTTGGAGTTGTTTGCTCAAGCCATAGTAGCATCTGTGGGCCATCACTATCCTTCTCCGAATTTAAAAATTGATGACATTAGTTTTATTTATGGCGGTACCAAGGCTTATAAAATCTTTGGCTACCTCGAAGCTGTAGTTCTCAAGTTCCCCAGTTGGTCCGAGTCTACTGTGCGTCTTGCGCGTTGATACCACCAGTTTGGTATTTTCGCCGTTTACTGGCAGACCCACATTTGCAGACTTCTCGATTTGTTCGAAGGTGGTTGTTACCGCTCTCAGA
Source organism: Musca vetustissima (assembly GCF_032173495.1). Classification (NCBI taxonomy): domain Eukaryota; kingdom Metazoa; phylum Arthropoda; class Insecta; order Diptera; family Muscidae; genus Musca; species Musca vetustissima. Next base: position 11,761 of record NW_026879092.1, read on the forward strand.
GTTCGACCAAATATGTCGATGTCGATGAGCTGTTTGGTATATAGTACCATTTTTGCTCTCCTTTGCCTCTCGGATGAAAGGTCCTTTCCGACTTTAACTGCTGACCTTGTGTTAGTTAAAGTTATCATGAATAGCCGTATTAATTTTGCAGGAATGCCAAATGCTGACATGCCTTCAAATACCTTTGAGCGGATTGAGCAGCCGAATGCGACAAATAGGTGGAATATGTCGATGTGTTTTTCGTAGGTCTTTTTCAGGATGTGGCGCAGATGAAAATCTGGTCAATGGTGGATTTGCCAGGTCTGAAGCCACATTGATATGGTCCAATAATATCATTGACCATTGGTTTCAGTCGTTCACACAGCACGCTGAATAGTACTTTATATGCGATGAGGAGGAGACAGATTCCTCTATAGTTGACATATATCGTCCTGCCTCCTTTTTTGTGCACGGGCACACGGTGCTGAGGTTGGAACCATTGGGCATGCATTCCTCTAGCCAAATCATACTAATCAGTTGATGCATGCTGCTGACCAGCATATGACCACTGGTCTTAAATAGTTCGGCTGGTAACACATCGGCACCTGCTACTTTATTATTCTTCAGCCGATCTGACCTCATCTTGGCTGGATGGTATACAATCTATACAATAACCTCTTATTGGTTGTGGAGTATCTTCCAGATTCCGATATATCTGTATCTGTCACAATGTTTCCTTATTCATTTCTACAGAAGGATTTTCCTGCACCAAAGCCTTCTGTTTTGTGTTTTACTCGTTCGTAAAATTTTCGCACCTTTGCTGCAACATTAAGACGAGTGCGAACCTTGGCTTCTACAAGGTAGTGGTCTGAATCGATATTCGCTCCTCGGATCGATTGAACGTCTACCACACTGGATGAATGCCTTCCGTTATCACAACATGATTAATTTGATTTCTCGTCGCTTGATCAGGAGAAATCCATGTGACCGGCCTTGTGTTTAACGACATGCTTGAATCTGGCGCTCATGGCTTTGTCGGAAGTTTCTTCATGGAGACGAAAAATTTGGAATTGCATTAAAATCTCCTATTAGAATTTTAATGTCATTTCCAGGGAAGCGGTCATATGCTGTTTCTAGGCGCACAAACTTTACATAAAACCAGCGAGCGTCGGACGGAACGACCATATGATACCTTACACAACTATCACACAAACGTATGTTTCTGTGGATCTATAGTCGGATCCTAGGTAATATTTCGCCATATTTGCACTATTTTGGCCGATGAGTGGGCGACAGATATTATTTCTTACTTTGGAATAAAAACAGGCATTCTAATTAGTTGTCCTGACCCCCTTCTCCATTAGTGATGTTCGGGTTATAATTGTGGCATATAGAGTGACTACAAAACCAAAGAAAAGTAACGTTGTCGGTCCATTTCATGTCCAAAATTACATCTGGTCATCATCGAAAATTATAGGTGTCGTTCTTGACCATAACATTTACTTCATGTATAATTTTGAAGCGATCAGCGGGATTTTTATACTCGTTAGTGTGGTAATCGTAATATCAGACAATATCAGTATTCATAGACCCCTGTAAATATATACATATACCTCCCACATCCGAATACATAATTGGTATCAAGTAAAAGGTCAACCACTCCTTTTAAAGGTCAACCACTCCTTTTGAAGTATATACGCCATAGAATGCATTTTTTCATTTTTCATATAAAAGTATTGGTCCATTTGACCGCAAGATATTGACCGATCTTTATCAAAATAGTCATGCTTATTAATTGGGCAGATTCCATTTCCCATGTCCATTTCATTCCCTAAATATAGACCGACCATTCCCAAAAATGAGTCTTTTTTAGCCACAACCCACTTAACATGCCAAATTTCGTAACGATTGATCGAAAACTGTGGACTGCATCATATTTACAAATTATAATGGTCAGACGGCGGGCGGAGGGACAAACATGTCTAGATCCACTCAGCTAGTCGAGATATGACTTTCGGTAAACTTAAAGGTAGGTCTGGGACCAACATATTATATGACTGCTACCCATATAAAGATTCCACCCATTATTCGGAATTTTGAAGAGTTTTGGCAGGTTTTCAGCCGAATTAACTGTAATTATACCTTACACAACTATGTTGTCAGGGTATTATAGCTTTGTGCAGCCCCAAAAGTTTGTAACGCCGCGAAATATTGGTCCTAGACCCACCTTTATGTATACCGATCGTCATATCTCGAGTAGCTGAGTCGTTCTAGACATGTGTGTCCGTCTGTCCATTATAACTTGTAAACACGATACAGGCCACAGTTATGGACCAATCTTCACGAAATTTTGCATGTAGGATGAGTTCTGATCAATGAAGACCCCTATTGTAAAGATCGGTTAATATTTAGGGGGTGAAATGGACCAAATACAGTGACAATTTTTTTATTTCATGGCGTAAAAATTTACTCAAAGAAAAATCATTTTGGAAAATATGCCAGTCTTAGAAAATGGAGTTGTTGATCTGAAATCGGTAAAAGTGGTGCAAATGTCACGAAATATTGCCCAGGCTCAGAATATAGAACCGCAGAAAATTTCTGTAGGTTTTATCAATGGCTAATTATTATTCTTTTGTGACCCCTTCTTATAGCATAACATTATATGTGGTTTGAAACAATACCTAGATTATGTGGTGTAACCATTGAAAACGATGTCCCCTTTTCAAATGAAAAGGGCGGTCAGAAGCACACTTCTTTTCTGACAGATATCTTTAACAGACTTCCTTCCAAGTGGAATTAATATAACAATTGTGCGGTTTGTATAGTCCAAAACTTCCCTTAAAGGAATTTAATTCCGCATTCATAACATGAACACAATTGTGAGCAAACAAAAGCAAAAACACACTGACACAACAAAAATTAAGACATTAAACTTCAATTGTTCCTCATCTTTGATGTCACTCAATACAGTATTTAATGCAACTACCACTACTGCCAACACTACCTCTTATGACAATAATACCTTTTTTGTTGCAAAATCAGATTTTCTCAGTTCTCTTCTGTCTTTTTTTTGTTTTGTTTTCTGAAGTATTGAGACAATAAAAATGAAGATTGCTTTTTATATTTTATATTCTATTGACGTGATGTCGTCCCCCCAAAAACAAATGTGTTGGACAGTTTTTGTGAAACAATGTTGCTGTTGTTCTTGCTGAGTATTTCACTACAAAGGCGGACACATTAAAACCTTTCGCAAACAACAGCAACAAAAAAGAATGAATGAAAGAACAACAACAAAAGGAAAATGTCAATAACACGTACACAAACACCATGACATTGTAGACGGTAACTTAAACACAAAATACATACAAACATACACACACTATATACTTACGTATATAGTTTGTGTTTTTATTATTTCTATTCTTCATCTACATTTGTGTTGCTGTTTTTTTTGCTTCGTATATAAGAACTGTTCCCGAAGGTCAAGTAACCAAAAAAAAAAAGGGGGATATTTCAAATTTGTCATGCTGACAACTTGGATTTGGGGGTTTCTTTCCAAAACAGAATATTTGATTTTTTTCTGCTCTTCTTTTTTTTTTGCTACTGTCACAAAAATATGCAGAATCATAGAAAAAAGGAATTTGCTTGGCCATGTTGAGGAAAACTAAATTGTGTGTTAAAGGAAATTGATAATTTATCAATGTATTATCTTCAATATTTTGTATAGTATAAAGAATTTGTTGTTGTTATTATTTGCAGAGTAATGGTGATGCAATCTCAAAATTATGTACTAAATGTTATAATTTACTGAGGACAGTGGTAAATGTTAAGTTGGGGAAAATTAAATGGATTATTTTTATATGAACTATAAGACTTTATTTAACATGCTTCGTATTTGGGCCAAATATGTTTTATTATTTGTTGCCATTTTAAAGGTAACTTCATAATGGCTCTCTCATTGAAGTCCTCTAATAGTCAATTTTCACAATCAAATTTAGCAATGCAAGAAAAAGACGATAATCGCTTGGTGCCAACTCCTGGCTGTATGGCGGATGCATTAAAACTTCCCAACCAAGCTCCCGAAGTTTCTGGGGTGTCACTGTAGATGTGTGTGACCTAGCGTTGGCTTGGTGGAACACCAACCCTTCTGGTATCTTCCCCACAAAATTGTCTACATTGTGCTCATTCCGATTTTCAACTTGAACCAAAATGTGCGCATGCTACTTCTACATCCGAATGGAAAGTCCGATTTGATCCAAACTTTTTTATAAACGTCGGAAAATGGAACCCATGGGCCGACTACATGTGGTGCCACCCCCACATAATGTCTAATTTGGAATGTGTTTAATTCAAATATCAAGGGAATTGAATGTACGATTTGATACAAACTTGACACATTGTAATATTTTTAGCAAAACTATTTTAATTTCGAAAATGGAACCCATTGGTCTACTCATTTTTATGTCAAACTAGCACCATTGTAATATTTACTTTCAATAAAAAAAATCTCAATTTCAAATATAGGTTCACCAAATTCAAATTCAGTTCCTTTTAGTACACATCAATTAAAATTTCCATAAATTATTAACCTTAAAAATGTAATTTACGAATTTCCAAAACTTCTCACATAACCCCATCTTAATTCCAAATTTTAGGATTAAATCTCTATCACCTAAATATAAATTATTTAAAATTTAGTACCATTTACTTCATGCAATCCAATGGCCATTTAGTACACATTAGAAGACATTTCCAAAAGTTCCTAGAAACACCAATCCAACACCCCAGCACTGATACTAATCCACAAAATTAATTTAGTTCACATATGTACGAATTTCCAAAACTACAAATATGTCATAATTCTACACTCCAAAAGTAATCTTAATTCAAATTTAAAGGATTCCATCTCTATCCGTTCACTTAAATCCAATTTACATCAAATGGTTCATACCCCAATCCTACACTTCAACAGCAGTTTTAATTCCACATTTCAGGAATCCAGCTTTAGTACCACTTAGTACTCATAAGTAAAAAATTTTCATTACAACCTACATCATACAATCCAACAGAAATCTTATTTCCCGATTTTAGGATTAAATTACCTACATATCACAACCTAAGGAGGAATCCTAATTCCAAATTGATGGATATCGCTTCGCTCAAAAATTAAATTCTACTCTCCAACAGTAATCTAAATTAAATTTAGTACCATTTAGTATCCATAAGTACAAATTTCCAAAACTACCTACATACCTCCAATCCTAAACTCCCACAATAATCTTATTCCTAAATTTCAGTGTTCCAGCTCTATCGGTTCAACTAAATCCAAAATTTAGTACCATTTTGTACACATTAGCAGAAATTTCCAAAACTTCTTACATACCCCAATCCTACACTCCAAAGTGATCCTAACTCTAAATTACGTACGAATTTCCAAAACTACCCATACATCCAATAGAAATTATATTTCCCGATTTCAGGATTGCTGCCCTCTATCGATTCACCCAAATCCAAATTGTACCAAATTTAGTACGAATTTTCAAAACTACATATCCTAATTCTGCATCCTAACAGTTATCCTAACTCCAAATTTCAGGATTTCCGCTCTTTTGGTTCACCCAAAATTCAAATTGTAACAATTTTTGAACACATTAGTACGCATTATTAAAACTCCATCCTAACTTCAAAAATTCAGGATTTGAGCTCTATCGGTATATAATTTAGTACAGAAATGTACGAATTTCCCAAATCACCAACATACCTCAATTCAACAATGTAGTAGTAATCTTATTTCCAAAATTTTAGTGATGCAGTCTATCAGTTCACCCAAATTCAGTATGTACCAAATATAGTTCCATTTAGTACTTTTCGTACACATAAGTACAATTTTCCAAAACTACCTACACTTCGACGGTAATGTTAATTTCAAATTTCAGGATTTCAGGTTCATCCGTTTCTCCAAATTCAAATTGTACCACATTCAGTACATTTCAGTATTTTTCGTATACACGAGTTCTCGCTGTCAGTACCACTTTCTTATATCGACCATACTTCTCAACCTTAATCCGCATTTCAAGTTCCTAGTTTTTAGCTCTATCCATTCACATGCTATGAAATTGTACCAACTTTAGTACATTTTAGTAATTTTGCTGATACTAACAGTTCGAATGTTCAAAAAATACGTTGCTACATCTATTCTACACAGTGACTCTAATTTCAAATTTAAGAGTTCTAGCTCTTCCGGTTCGCCAAATACAAATGCCTGTCCATTCGTCCATGTATTTTTGTGAACAAAGCACAGGTCGCATTTATAATTCGATTTGAATGAAATTTGGCATAGGTCACTTATTTGGTCCAAGGATGAACCCTATTGAAATTGGAGAAAATAGGTTTAGATTTAGATATAGCTCCCATATATAGTTTCGTCCGATTTTATGTAAATAGTGCACCATACTGCCAATGTTTGTCCGATTGAGACAAAATTTTGCTAGCGTATTGAAGTTACTACAGATGGACATCCGTGAAGTTTTGTTGAAATAGGTTCAGATTTTAATATAGTTCACATATATAATTAGTCCCGTTTTATGTTAACAGTGCACCATATTTTGTTGCTGCAATCGATACAGATGTAGATATAGATTCCTTATATATTTTTGTCGGATTTTATGCTAATGGTGCAAATGGAGGAGCCTATGTCTGTTCCCCTAGCGTATAGGATTGGGGACGTTTCAAGTTTAGATATAGCATCCACATGTATTTTCATAGGAAAGCGCACTGTGTTGCAGCATACCAAATGTATGTATAGATCGTTTTCTTATAAATTTCCGATTGGTATGTGTATGGGTTGTTTTAATTTAGTTCAAATATCTATGTAATTCACGCAGTTAATTTCGTCCAATTCCATTTCAATTGTCCTCTATCTAAAAAATATTGCACATATGAGCATCTCTTGTATGTACCCAAAGTGGTGAAGGGTATCATATAGTAGGCCCCATCCGACTTTTGAACATTCCTTACTGTTTTTTCTTATTAATTTATATAATTTTTTTTTTATTTTATAATTTTTGTTCTGTAATTTAAATATTTTAATTTTCAAATATATTATCCACATTTTATGCATAGTAAAATGCGTCTATGCGAGTTCAGACCGAAGGGCACATTGTTCTATGCTTCACTATGTCAAATAAAGTGTGTGACAACAACAAGAACATAAAACTCATTAGTGCAAAATTTAAATATTCCCCATTGGATTGGACTTCATTGTAAATGTGATATTATGTTCATTAAAATATATTTGCCATATTATGGTTGTGGCAGTTTATTTGATTAAATTATATTATAACAAAAGAGCTTAGGAACACTTCAAAGGAATAACTCTGTTCATGATGGATTTGAATGACATATGTTATGTATGTAAATAAAAAGCGGGTTCAAGCATGTTATTTTTTATCAAAGCATATAATTAAATGTCTGATATGTAGATTATGAACATGACACAAAACAAGAATTATTACAAGAAAAACAATAAAAACGTAAAAAGGGTCTGATTATGTTGCAAATTATCTCTACACATGTTACAAAAAATCAATTTCATTGAAGTGATCAAGGGAATCCTCTGAAGAGTAATTTAATATTCTTATGTCTGTAATAGTGAAAGTCTCTGTAGAACTTGAAAGTAATGGAACCAGTTATTGATGTTCCTATGACTAGAGACCTTTGAAGGTCTTCTATGGTAAAGGGCAGAAGATTGTTGATATTTCTTATATATATTTATATATTCCTTAAAGTTCCCTCAGACAACTTACCTTCTATAGTTCTTCTATGACCGGAATGGTTATCCTTTATCAGTTGTTAAGACCTCCATATATCACCATGCATTTCATTTCCTCGTGGTGTTCTTCATAATACTTGAATTTTGTCTTTGTAACAACCTGTCAACAATTTGTTAACAAAACTTTGTAATAATTGATTTTTTTTGTAACACTCTCTTCCAAATACAATATTTTTATATATCCCCCATTGAATTCCAATAGTTTTCTTCTTTCATTTATTTCCTCAGTTCAGAAGTGTTGAAGAAAGATGACGACCATTTGTGGTTTTCCTTTTCCTCTGCGCATTCCACTTCCACTCAAGGATGCTTATCTTCCCGACATTCCTGTCCGCCCACACACCAAATTATTTTTTTAAAACGTTCGAATTTCCGTTTTATTGACAATAATCAAAATACAAAGCGCCCCACCGAAAAAAACCCTTAGGCACCCAAAAGAAATTCGATTGTAAAACGGAATGTCGTCGTATACGACATTTGCACACCGACCCCCATACAAAACTCCACATCGGGTGTGTGTGTCAGTGATGCCTATGCCTGTGTGGGATGATGGAATCCGGAATAACAAAAGATCCAGAGTTTTTAAATGTCAGCGGAAAACGAATGTCCGTAACAATGGCATGAATATCATTGCCAGCATTTGCCACAATTGAATATTACAATGAAAAGCACACCTACACTCACACAAATGAAATAAAATGAATTGATATTGCGGTTAAAGGTAAAAACTATCAAGGTTGAAGATATCAATGAATAATTGTTTGCCTTTAATGTTGATACAAATTTCATGAATTGATTTAAATGTCCTTGTTTTTGGAACTGCTCATACTACCACAATTAATTACAAGACTTTATGCAGTTGGGACTCATTACGATAATCAAAAAAAGTGAAAAAAACGTTAAGTTCGGTTGGGCTGAATTTTAGATACCATCCACCATAGGTATATTGAAAGGTACTTGAAATGAAAATATAGGGAACATACCAAAAAGTTGACCTATACCGACAATTCTACAAACCGATTTATGTAAACCATTATGAACTTCAAATACGAATACGAACCCACTGCCCCAAATTTCAGCGAATTCGGTTGAAAAACCAAACTACCGAAAATTGGGGGTACCCTTATGTGGGGGCTATGCCTAAACGTGGACCGATATACCGACAATTCTACAAACCGATTTATGTAAACCATTATGAACTTCAAATACGAATACGAACCCACTGCCCCAAATTTCAGCGAATATATATATTACTTTGGGAGTGTAGAATTGAAATGTGCTGGTAATTTTAGATATCCGTTCTTAGTGTACCGAAGGGCACTACATTTGGTACAAATTGACATATGTAGTTTTCTGTGAAACATATATTTTATATGCTATAATAATTTCTACATTCCCTAACGAGCGACATTTAATTCTCTTCAGGAAGATAAATTTACGCTATGAGACTTCCGGTAAATATTTCGAGTTGTTGCATTAATGCACTAAATGTAGGGTTAGAATAAATGTTAAAGTCGGTTACCCCACACAAGATTCAACAATTCTTTTTTTATCAAAGCATATAGCATAAGTTGATCTAGGTTCGGTAACGATATTACGATGTGCAAAGTTCAAATAAATTCGGTCACTCCATTAATTTATTACGACATTTTCAATATTCTAACATTTTGTGAAGCAGTGATTCGATATTCCATATCCTCGGAATTGATCTGGGTTTGAAAGGAATATTATACAAATGTACAGAAAATTGTTTACAAGAGTTATCGTCGGCACCGGCCAACCAGCCAGACCCCCGGAAATTGTTTACAAGAGTTAGTAAGAGTTAGTAACGCCGCGAAATATTGGTCCTAGACACACCATTAAGTATACCGATCGTCATAACTCGACTAGCTGAGTCGATCTAGACATGTGTGTCCGTCCGTCCGTCCGTCTGTCCATTATAATTTGTAAACACGATACAGGCCACAGTTATGGACCAATCTTCATGAAATTTTGCATGTAGGATGGGTTCGGGCCAATGGTTCGGGCTATTGTTTTTGGTGAAGATAGCTTAATATTTAGGGGATGAAATGGACCAAATACTTAATTTTTGACGTTTTTTCTGGCCGCTCCAGAGGCCGCAGTTATGGTCCGAACATCGTGAAATTTTACATGGAGAAGGGGGTCGGGCAAAAGAATAATCATGGCTGTTTTGATAAAGATCGGCCAATATTTGTGTGAAAATTTACAACATTTTTATTCTGGGGCTTATATATTTACTCCTGAAGGATATAGACCCGAGGAGTTGATAGCATATCCAAGAGGAGTGGTTGGCCTTTAAATTAATACTAAATACAGTTATGTATCTACTCAGATCTGGGAGTTACACTCAAATATTTACAGGTGCTTACGTATTCAGATATTATTTACTAACCCATTACCACACTAGAGGGCGAAAATATAGCGCTGATCACTTTTGAAATTATCGTCGGCACCGGCCAGCCAGCCAAACCGCCGGAAAAACTCCAAATTGTCTTAGAGATATTTGGTCCAAAAAAACATTAGGTCAAAAATTCAAATTTCGATGAGGCAAATTTTTGAGGTTGTGGATATAGACGCATTATCTATAAGGCTGATATAAAGAATTAAATTTAAAATTTGAAATACAATTTCAACTAATGTTTCAACATATTTTAAATTCCCAGTGGTGAACATTCCCCTATTCTCATTTCTTCTACAGTTTCATATCCATATGTTCATGCTATAGTTATTGTCCTAATAACAAGGATTATGACAAATATTTCCAAAATTTCTCTAGATTATACTTCAAAAGGATAATGTAGACAAAAAACAAGTAAAAAAACAACAACAACATTGCAATGACTAACTGAAACTAAGGTCAATGAAAACAACTGAAGAGTGTCCGAAAATAAGTCACTGCTCGAGCAGATTATGTCAAGTAGAATTTCACAGTTGAAGTTGAACGTTGACGACTTAAAGAAAATTGGTCACTTGTCATTTGTTTTCAATCTTCAGTCGTCTTTCTTTTGTTTTTCCTATCTCCAAATGACCATGAACCCCTCTGATGATGTTGTTTATATTCCGGATAAATGTTGTTCCACTTTTTTTTCGTTGTTGATGTAGAAACGTTGCTGAAGACTTAGTTGCAAAATTGAATTTTCTTTGTTCTTTTCTTTTGATGGTCGTACGTCCTTCAGTGTCCTTATGATTGTTTTCGATTTGGTTTTAGTTGTTTTATTCTTTTTTTTTTGTTTTTGTTGTTGTTCTAAAAAATTAGTTTTGGTATTCTTTTAGTTGTAGCGCATTGTATGAAATATTAATGCTTAAATCAGTTAAAGTGGATATGTCGTATAAAGCATCATATGAATGGATGGTGGAAATCTCTGTATCGAATTCCGATAATATTGGGGGTTAAGTGTATTTGTCGATACAATATTTAAAAGAGAAAGGTGGAAAAAGGGTATATATATTCACATTTAAATTTTTTTGCCACTGCTTAAAATTTGTACCGGGTTAACCTACTTTATGAGGTTTTATTTACCATATCGACGCCTCCGAACCATAATATGCTAAGTCTGAAAAGTGAGTTTTTCAGTAGAAGCTTTCAAAGTATGGAAGTTTATTTAATCGTACGTACGTGTCATGCTAAGTACATTTTTGCTTATAACTTTGGTTTGAATTGGCCGATGATTACCAAAATGTCAGTGAATTTAAATTAAGGGCCGTAGTATCTAAAAACGTAAAGAACTTTAAAACATGCTAAATCGACTTAGCATACTATGGTTCGGAGGCGTCGATATATGCAATGAAAGTAAATTTGTAGGATCTACATTATAGTTTTAAAATTTTGTGATACTGTATTTCATATCTCAACAGAAAATTCTAAATGTGTTTCTTTCACAAAATTTGCAAATTGTCCTAGGGTGTGAATTTGTCAGCGGTCATTGCTACCTCCTCCTCCTCCTGTCTAGTAGCCTTCAACTTGTTATGTTGCCTTTGTCGTCTTTGTAACTGTTAAATTGGAAAACAAGTCATCTAGTTGTTGCTGTTGTTTTATGGGTGTGTACGCTAATTGATGTAATTACCCGAATGAAATCCCAAATGTATTTCAAATGAATGCCAAATACAACAACAAATTGAAGTGTAATTTGTTTAATTACATTACACAGTAATTAATTAGTGAATAAAGGTAAATGAAATGAAGCCCAATGGGAGATTTTTGTGTAAGAGTTCTTGAATAACTAATTCGAAATAAATTTTAATTGATTACAACAAAAGGAATAAAGAAAGTTTTATGTTTAAATCAAAATATTTAATAATTTCTTGGAAAAATTGCCAAATGGAAAATATGAAGTGAACCTTTTATACCCTCCAACATATGATTAGCATTCGTAATTTCTTAAATTAGTCGGGACTTTTATATGGGGACTATCTCATTGAAAATTGACAGCAGACGACAGATTCAGCTCTGAAAAAATTAAATGCGAAATTAAATATACTCGGATTGAAGAACTGAAATTTTGAGTAACAAACGGGCATGGCTAAATCGACAAAGAATATTATTTTGACCCAGAAGTCTCGTAGAAACCCTGCTCTCTATTTGAAAAAAACTGTAGTAGTCGATTTTCAAAATCTTCCTTAGATACCAACCAGTGTTCGGAGCAGTATAGTCGGACGGGACCGACCATACGATACCTTACACAACTACCACGGAAATCAAGCTTTCTGCGGATGTTTATTCCGAGCCTGTGAAAAATTTCGTGATATTTGCACCCTCTTGCCCGATTAGAGGTAAACAGCAACTCTTCCTTACATTGACATATTTTCCGAATATTACGAGTATTCAGTACAGCTATTGTCCAGATTCCTTTCACCGTGGGTTGTGTTGTGATGTTCGGCTTTCATTTGTGGTCTATAGATCGACTCGAAAATAACACACAAAAATTAAGTTTTCGGTCCACTTCATTCCAAAATTGTTATCTGATAATCACTGAAAATTATAGGCGTTGTCCTTGACTATAACTGGAACCTCATGGAACATTTCAAAGCGATCAGCGCTATAATTCCGCTTTCTAGAGTGATAATGGGTTACTAAATAATATACGAATACGGAGATACCTTCAAATATTTGAGTGTAACTCCCACATCCGAGCACATACAACAATATAATTGGTATTAGTTTAATGGTCAAGCACTCCTCTTGGATATAATATCAACTTCTCGGGTCTATGTCCTTCAGGGGTAAATATATACGCTATAGAATACAAATTTTGTCATTTTTCACACAAAAGTTAGGGTCCATTTGACCCGCTAAATATTGACCGATCTTTATCAAAACTGGCATGCTTATTCTTTGGCCCAATCCCCTTCTCCATGCAAAATTTCACGATGTTCGGGCCATTATTGCGGCCTGGAGCGACCAGAAAAACCGACAAAAATTTATGATTTGGTCCATTTTATCCCCTAAATATCAACCGATCTTTCCCAAAAACAATAGGGGTCTTCATTGGCCAGAACCCATCCTACATGCAAAATTTCGTGCAGATTGGTCCATAACTGTGGCCTGTATCGTGTTTACAAATTATAATGGACAGACGGACGGACGGACGAACACACATCGACTCAACTCAGCTCGTCGAGATATGACGATCGGTATACTTAAAGGTAGGTCTAGGACCAATATTTCGCGGCGTTACAAACTTTTGGGGCTGCACAAAGCTATAATACCCTGACAACATAGTTGTGTAGGGTATAAAAATTTTTTCAATGCAAGAAAAATATAATAATCACTTGGTGGCAAGTCCAAACTGTATTGCCGATGCATTAAAACTTCCCATTCAATAAAATTAAACTGTAAAAGTACAGATTTTTTATACCCTCCACCATAGTATGGAGGGTATATTAATTTTGTCACCGAAATATTCATTTCCGAACCTATAAAGTATATATATTCTTGATCAGGGTAAAATTCTAAGACGATCTAGCCATGTCCGTCCGTCTGTTGTAATCACGCTATCTTCCGAGGAATTCTCAGATAGGGTGCT
>NW_026879093.1:0-25863 GCF_032173495.1 Musca vetustissima
GTTTTCTTTTCTAATGTTGTGACATCACTGGAAGATACGACAATTTTGACCACGTCTTCGGATCTTGGGACAACCATGAAGGTCATTTCATCATTTCTGCTAATAACGTTGCTCCACATTATTAAAGTCGGGGTATCGATAACGTTTTGAGTGGTGCAACCTTAGTTTTGGACGAGATAAGATGTGTATGGATCGAGTTAGAATAATGTATACGGATATAGATGGCTGCAGCATATGCCCTTTCAGAAGCATCGGAAAATCCATGGAATTCAACGCGACCCTCTGGTGAGAAGTTTATCCAACGTGGAATTCTTATTTCATTTATATTGGAATAATTGGTTTGAAATGATTTCCAATGAAGTAGGGATGCTGGTGATATTTTCGAATCCCATTCTGTACGATCCAACCATATCCTTTGCATTATGATTTTGGCTTGGATAATGATTGGTGCTAGCCAGCCCGCAGGATCAAGAACCTCGATATTTGGGATAAGACCTCACTTTGTTTACAATTTGCTGTCCATTTTCTCATACTGAACCCAGCGGAACCCAGAGCATTTATAACTTGATCCCTTGCCTTGACAGCCGTATCTATGGAGTGTGCGCCTGCTAACGCATCGTCTACATACATGCAATTTTTAAGGATATTACTAGCCAAGGGATACGTATCCTTAATATCATCAGCCAGTTGAATAATAGTTCGTATCGCTAAGTACGGTGCGCAGTTTACTCCAAATGTCACAGTTTTCAATTCAAAATCTTGTATTGGATCCTTTGGGGACTTGCGGAACAAGATACGTTGGAATGGAGTATGGGATGGATTTACCAATATCTGTCGATACATTTTTTGGATGTCTGCATTAAAAACGTATCGATAGAAGCGCCATCTCAAAATTAGGGTTACTAGGTCATTTTGTAGGACTGGTCCTGTGTATAACACGACATTAAGGCTAACGCCATTGGAAGTAGCAGATGACGCATTGAAGACCACCCGAACCTTTGTAGTGGTACTCTCTGGTTTAATAACCGCATGGTGTGTAAATAGTGTGTTGGGAAACCTACGACGCAGTAGGAGTAGATACTGGTAACATATGATCTAGAGCTAGATATTCCAGAAGTGTTCGATCATAATCCTCTTTTAAAATATGAATCACGAAGGAGTCGTCCTTCATTTCTGTAAAATTGGGTCATTGACGTCATTCTTGATTTACGTAAATTTAAGTCCTTTAAAAATTCTTTTTTAAAAGGAAGAGAAACAACTCTTACCTCCTCTTCGGGATTCCTTTTTGTACAATTTTGATACAGTCTTCGCAACATTTATCTGCCAGGGTTGGGATCCACCCGAATACTGTCTCTTGTGCAAGTAAGGAGTCACATATATTTCGTTGATACCCTGTTGATGGAAATAAATCTGCTCCTAAAAGGATATCAACTTTCGAGCTTTCATAAAATGTAGGATCGGCTAATGGAAGTGGTGGAAGCTTGGACAGAGACTTATAATCGATAGTTCGGGAAGGAAGGTTGTTGGACAACTGCGGAACAACAAGAGCAGAAATTGAAATTTCAAATCCATTATTGACATTGGAACCTAAAGAAAACGTGCATTCTTTCTGAATGTCAGCCGCTACACTATTGTTCAATCCCTGAAACTTTGGCCGATGTCCGTCTGCAGGGAAGTTTAAGAATGTTGCATAACCTCTCGGAAATAAATGACCCTTCAGAACCAGAGTCTAAAAGAGCTCTAGCTTTATAAACCAAATCAAGATGTAGAACTTTGACAACAGCAGTACCTAAAAGCACACCCATAGCACTCGTTGCAAAACAGGTTTATACATCAGCGCATGATTTATTAGTGTACTGTAACGGTGGAACTAAATCAGGAACTAAATCAGGATGAGCTAGAAGGATCAAGCTCTTTGTGAAGCATAGTGTTGTGACGCTTATGACATTTGGAACATGAGTGCTTGCTTTTACAATTTTTTGAAAAGCAGTTCAAACAGAGATTACTTCCTTTATTTCTGCGATACGTTGGATGTAATCCATGCTAATAAATTTTGGACATTTCCGAATTGTATGGGATTCGTTAGTGCAAAGAGAATGTGTTTTGACTGAAAAGCACTCAACTTGCCCGTGCTTCGGACTTCAGTTTTGATTTAGAATCTGAAGAAGATCAGATTCAAGGGTGCTATATATATTGCTAAGGAAATCATCAATATCAGACCAGTTTGGTATAATAGATTTGTCTTTCAACGTGTATTCCCATAACGTTAAAGTAAATTCTGGGAGACAGTTTGAGCAGAGATAGACAATGATCGGATTCCAGCTTTCTACATTGATTTCGTATAGCTTAAGTATGTCTATACAAGAGTTGATGTCTCGCTGCAGCTTCTTGAGCGCCGGGGCTGACTCTGTGGTAATGATTGGAAGGTTGAACAATATGCTTAATTGTCCATTAATAAGAATACGTTTGTTTTCGTATCTAGCACACAAGTTTTTCCAAGCAAAGGAAAATCCTTCGTTGGTCAAAGGACGCGATTTCATGGGCTTCCCCTGAAGTTTTCTGACTCAGATGGAAGAGTTTTTCGATCGGACTTAACCTTGGATTTCTAAGTCACAGAGCGGTGAACATATCCCGGAAAGTAGGCCAGGATTTATAGTCACTTTGGAACACAGTCAACTCACATGGGGGAAGGTTAAAGCTGGTTCATACATTTGGATGGATCGGTGATTTCTTTTGAGGAAAATTCTGAAGGGATTCATTAATAGTTGAGATGCATCGACAATAAGTTGCATACGACTTTGTATACTTATCTTTGACTATCTCTATATCACTAGCATTATCTTCATTTTTATCTTCCTCGTCGCCACCTTCGTGTTCTTCCTCATCTTCGTCATTAGAGAGGTCTGTCAAACACTCCGCATAGACGAGTTTGAGTTGAGACCAAATGGATTTCACTTCATCCCGATGGGTCTCAAGATGAAAAGCTTAACTTGATGGAAGTTGGTTGCTGTTGAAAGCAGCTTCAAACTCTACAAGGATATCGGCCAATCGGATAAATCGCTCTAGAGACATGATGGGAGGAACCAGTATTGAGAGAAATTGATTGTCCAAAGAAGTCACCAACAAGGAATAGTATGCGTATACCTGCTACACTATTCTTGGAATTTTGCAATAATCACTGTGGAAATATTTATTCTATCTAAAGTGGTGACTCACTTAGTAAAGAGGAAAAAGTATATACAATATTCGGAATTAAATGTTATTTCTTCACAGTGTATCTGGAGGATGTTTTGGAATTGATTGCAATAATTGGTTGTAAATTTGTAGTTATACATACATCTGAAGGGAATACCTTCAGTTTTGAAACACTGTATTTCATGTATCTTAACGTTTCAATATAAGTTAGATACACGTATTTCAATATTAAGCATCGAACCTTATAAAGCAGAATAGTTAAAACATATGATCAGAAAATAAGAGTTCAACGAACTTTACTTCCAATGTGTATAATTGAAAGTATTGGAATTTTTGTTTTGATTCCTTATTCTAAAAGTTCGTTTGCTTTGTGACCAAAGAAGAAAAATAACAAAGAGCTGGTTGATATTCACCACAAACTACTCTGTGTTGTTGAGAAAGTGATATTAGTGAGAACGGCATACAGATGCATGTGACAGGCTTAGCAAAAACAATCGCTATGTGAAGAGAGTAACAGAAATCAACGAACAATATTCACCACAGGTTCTCACGGTAAATTCGTTCTCACTAACAGTTAAATCTGCATACAAATGTATACGAAGTTAGAGAGAACATTGTGAGATTTTGTAAATGAACTGAGCAAAAGAGTGTGGGCCACAGAGTGAAGAATTTGATGAGTGGTTATGGTCTACGGACATGCGTTGTGTTATTGGACTAAAGAGATTATGAGTGATAACTAAACATGTGGAATGGAACAACAATTGTATGATCACTGTTAACGATGATGGATAACAGATACTATATCTCGTATGTTGATAACAGCGACTTCATAGAACACGTTGTTACAAACGAAATTATGTATGTTTAACAGTGATGGAAAATAATATAGCAAAAAAAATATATATGTTTCTCATCGAAATTTATGAAAATTAATAGCTTGAATGTAATTTGTTTTTCAAATTTTCCGCACTTTATGATATCATATGTTAAATAAAACCACTTGTGAACAAATGGAATCTAGCATTCATTACCTCAGGAATCGTATATTGCAGGTGGACCTTCTTCTCAGACACAGGCAGGCTTCTCTTCCTTATAAACTTAATGTTTGCAGATGAACAAAAAATAATTATTTAATGTAGCCTCTGGATTAGAGCGCTGTAATGCCTCATAACACTGTTCAATTTGCACTGATTTCGCGAAACAGCTTTAAATAGAAACACACCTGTTTTAGGCAACTGTGCTGGAGCATGAATCTCTGAGATAGCGTACGGAATCCGGATCGAAACTGGACCAATGTTTTTATCAAACAGCTTGCCAAGCAATGGGTGGATAGTTCTCTCTAGCCAAAGACAATATATAAACAACAAGGTTGTTTTTTTTTTTTGGTTGTTTGCTCACAGCATTGGATAAAATAAAATCAATGTAACCATGCAAGAATTAATACACAGATTTTAATTCGTAGGAAATTGATTTTTATTGGTTACAATATGTTGTTACCTTTATAAAATACGTGTGTATATTTCAAGAGTTTGTGCAAGAAGAGCAAAATCTTTGACGGAAACAAAAGTTTGCAAGATGGCTAGAATCTAGCAATGAATTGTACTAAAAGTATTTGTTACTCTTAGTACATTTCATTGCGTTTTTACACGAAAAGATTTTAGGGAATTTAATGCAAATAAACATTTAAAACAGTTTTACGCTTGGCGTAAACACTAAGCAACAGAACTGAATAAAGTCTCAACTACAAAACAAATTAAAAAAAATACATTAGTCCAGCATGTAATTAACAGCAAAATCTTCAAACTTGCGTTGAAATACACTGTGCGAAAAAGAAAAATTTCGTAGTTCAACAGGAAGTTGATTCCACAAACGTGACGAACGAATAATAAAAGACCTTTCATATAAACAAGTGGAATAGCGCGGGAAAATTAACTGTGTGTTCCTGGTAGATCGAGAGAAAACAAGTCGATCACGCAGGAAACATAAAACATATATAAACATATAAAAATGAAATAACTCTTTTCTTTACGAAAACTGAAAACGGTACTCCTAGAAAATCAGCCGCATAAGCTGAAATGTGGTCTGATCGACGTAAATTATAAACGTACCTTACAACCATATTGAACAATTTTTCTATTTTATTAAAATGCTCATGTGTGGTGCCAGATACAACTTCTATACCTTCTATAATAATAAGCAAGATTTCTCTTTACAAATAGTGGAATATAGAATTCAGTTGAGTATAATTTTCGAAGAATATTCATTATTCTAGGGTATAGAGCATCAATATGAGCGGAAAAATCAAGTTTGTTATCAACAATAACTCCTAAGCATTTTATGCCATCAACGAACTCAATAATTAATCCATTAACACGTATATCTGTACTATTGAGGCGACATAAAGGACCATATCCCATTGTTTTTGTCTTTGTAACATTTATTAAGCTAAAGGTAGGTTGTGGATTGGTTGTGATAAATTTCAATTTATTGCACTCTTGGGTAACAATGAATGCAAAAATATATGGGTTTATGTTTTGGAATAGTCCCCATTTAAGGGTACCGCCCCATTTGCGGTATTTTGAAGGTCCTTGCTTCATTATCCAACCGAAGCACCTGTAATTTCGCATATCGAGTTTTCAGAGGATAGAATACCTACTCGCATATTAAATGCGCCCATGTTTCGAACTCGTCCTCATGAATGTGCACAGTGGTCCGTGTCAGTCTTGTAATTCATTCTCTTCTCTTGCGGTACATTTATTATATTAAGCATTTCTAAAGTAAAACGTCGTTTATAATTGTTTTCCTGTGTCAAAATATCAACGTCTTTGAAATTTGGCGTATGCCCCGTCAATGTGCTGCAAGAGCCGTTTTTTGTTCTAATGGCTTGTCTGCATTTTGATCCGACTTATGTCCAGAAAGTCTTGTCTTTAGTTTGGTTTTTGTTGTACCAACATACACCTTTTGGCATAAGTTGGTTTTGTCCCCGTTACATTTTATCTTATATACTACATTGCACTTGTCTTCTTTTTTATTTTCGATTTTGTCTTGCAGAATAGGCTATTAATACTATTTTTAGATTTTAGGGCTAGATGATAATTGTGTTTGTCATAGATATTTGAATTGCTCAATCTCTCGGAAAGTCCTGGTATTTTGGTTTTATTTTTCGATTTACAGGATTTTAGTAGTTCGTCAATTGTTTTTAATGGGAAATCATTTTTTATTAATATGTATCGTATCTTTTCTTCATTTGCTTGGTGAAATTGTTCGTCGCTTATGTTTAATACTCTGTTTATAAAGTTTGTAGCCGTATTTATTTTTATGCGTCTGGGGTGTTTAGAATAGAAATTTATTAATCGTCCAGAGGTGGTGGGTTTTTGGTACCAATCTATTGTTAATTTTTGGCCTTGCCGAATTATCATTGCGTCAAGATATGGTAATTTTTGGTTTTCTTCTATTTCGTGTGTATATTGTACATGTTTATCAAATGAGTTGAGGATGTTTAAAGTGTTGTCTATTTCCGTTCTTTTTACAATGCAGAATATATCGTCCACATATTTGGTAAGCACTTTTGGTTTGTGTGTCAATTTCTCCATTGTAGCGTCCAATAACTCCTCCATTACTATGTCTGCAATAATCGGTGACGCTGGAGATCCCATCGGTAGTCCTTTTCTCTGTTCATACACCTTGTCATCATAAATGAAATATCTTGAATCTTTTATACAAAGAGTTAGTATTTCTATGAAGAGGTCCTTTTGTATATTTGTATATTCTTTTATTATGTCCTATTTTTCGGTAATAGTCTTCAATGCTAAATTTATAGGTATGCTGGGGAATAGTGAGATAACGTCAAATGATAGTAAAATCTCGTCTTCTTCTATTGATAAATCATTAATTCTTCTTCTCATCTCCATGGCGTCTTTAATGTTGTAACATGAATTCTTGGTCAAGTTCTTTAAAATGTGTACAATGTATTTTGAAAGTTCATACGTTGGGGAATTAATAGATGAACATATGGGCCTGAGGGGTATTCCTGAGGGGTATTCCTTCCTTCCTATATTCTTGGCGCAATTGATGTGTAAGTCGTCATTTTATACTTTTCCTGCAAATTTATGATATTCATGTTTTACAATTTCTCCGTCAATTTGTTTCCCGTTTTAATCTTCTATATATGCACATATCCCGTAAAATATTTTTCATTTTTGTTTCGTAGTCGTTTTTGTACATAGCAACCGTCTTTCCCCCTTTATCTGCGTTTAATATCAAAATGTCTTTATTTGGATTCAAAAATTGTTTTGTTTTTCCCACTGTGTCAATAATAATCTTATCTCTTATACTTAGTTTCGTCTGTTGTAAGTGGTCGTCAATGAGAGAGACTAGTTTTATTCTCGCGTTTTCTTGTTCTTCTTTGTTGTTCAATGTTTGCACGCACTCCTCGCTCTCTGCTATTACATTCAGTAAAGGGAATGTTGCTTTTGTTGTTGGGAGTGCATATTTTGGCCCCAACGAGAGTAGCCACTGAACATCCTCAGGTACGTGTGTGTTAGTGTTATTAGAAAACCAATCGTTGTTTTGCCTTACGTTAAGTTCTTCTTGTTGCTTTTGGATCAATGTTTGATATTTGTTGATGTGCTTCATTTTACTCTTATTGTTATTGTTATTTTGGAGAATGCTTTCGCTCTCCCTAAAAAGGTAAAAGTCTTTCTCGTCCATTGTTTGTTGAAGTATATCTTTTGTCTGTGAGAGTGCTTTTGTTTTTCTTGAATTCTTTATGTTTTTGTTGTATTAAAAGTTTAAGTAGTTTAATGTGGAAATTGTTGTTGTGTCTATTTAGTGACGCTAATAGATTTGGCGGTATTTTGTCATTTGTTTTGAATATTAAACACAACAAAAAACACTTACAATATATCCAAAATAACAATAAGAGTAAAATGAAGCACATCAACAAATATCAAACATTGATCCAAAAGCAACAAGAAGAACTTAACGTAAGGCAAAACAACGATTGGTTTTCTAATAACACTAACACACACGTACCTGAGGATGTTCAGTGGCTACTCTCGTTGGGGCCAAAATATGCACTCCCAACAACAAAAGCAACATTCCCTTTACTGAATGTAATAGCAGAGAGCGAGGAGTGCGTGCAAACATTGAACAACAAAGAAGAACAAGAAAACGCTAGAATAAAACTGGTCTCTCTCATTGACGACCACTTACAACAGACGAAACTAAGTATAAGAGATAAGATTATTATTGACACAGTGGGTAAAACAAAACAATTTTTGAATCAAAATAAAGACATTTTGATATTAAACGCAGATAAAGGGGGAAAGACGGTTGCTATGTACAAAAACGACTACGAAACAAAAATGAAAATTATTTTACGGGATATGTGCATATATAGAAGATTAAAACGGGGCCCAACATCTAACCTACAAAACAAAAACAACAAATTGACGGAGAAATTGTACAACATGAATATCATAAATTTGCAGGAAAAGTATAAAATGACGACTTACACATCAATTGCGCCAAGAATATAGGAAGGAAGGAATACCCCTCAGGCCCATATGTTCATCTATTAATTCCCCAAAGTACGAACTTTCAAAATACATTGTACACATTTTAAAGAACTTGACCAAGAATTCATGTTACAACATTAAAGACGCCATGGAGATGAGAAGAAGAATAATTGATTTATCAATAGAAGAAGACGAGATTTTACTATCATTTGACGTTATCTCACTATTCCCCAGCATACCTATAAATTTAGCATTGAAGACTATTACCGAAAAATGGGACATAATAAAATAATATACAAATATACAAAAGGACCTCTTCATAGAAATACTAACTCTTTGTATAAAAGATTCAAGATATTTCATTTATGATGACAAGGTGTATGAACAGAGAAAAGGACTACCGATGGGATCTCCAGCGTCACCAATTATTGCAGACATAGTAATGGAGGAGTTATTGGACGCTACAATGGAGAAATTGACACACAAACCAAAAGTGCTTACCAAATATGTGGACGATATATTCTGCATTGTAAAAAGAACGGAAATAGACAACACTTTAAACATCCTCAACTCATTTGATAAACATGTACAATTTACACACGAAATAGAAGAAAACCAAAAATTACCATATCTTGACGCAATGATAATTCGGCAAGGCCAAAAATTAACAATAGATTGGTACCAAAAACCCAACACCTCTGGACGATTAATAAATTTCTATTCTAAACACCCCAGACGCATAAAAATAAATACGGCCACAAACTTTATAAACAGAGTATTAAACATAAGCGACGAACAATTTCACCAAGCAAATGAAGAAAAGATACGATACATATTAATAAAAAATGATTTCCCATTAAAAACAATTGACGAACTACTAAAATCCTGTAAATCCAAAAATAAAACCAAAATACCAGGACTTTCCGAGAGATTGAGCAATTCAAATATCTATGACAAACACAATTATCAACTAGCCCTAAAATCTAAAAATAGTATTAATAGCCTATTCTGCAAGACAAAATCGAAAATAAAAAAGAAGACAAGGGCAATGTAGTATATAAGATAAAATGTAACGGGGACAAAACCAACTTATGCCAAAAGGTGTATGTTGGTACAACAAAAACCAAACTAAAGACAAGACTTTCTGGACATAAGTCGGATCAAAATGCAGACAAGCCATTAGAACAAAAAACGGCTCTTGCAGCACATTGACGGGGCATACGCCAAATTTCAAAGACGTTGATATTTTGACACAGGAAAACAATTATAAACGACGTTTTACTTTAGAAATGCTTAATATAATAAATGTACCGCAAGAGAAGAGAATGAATTATAAGACTGACACGGACCACTGTGCACATATGTATAGAAATTTAGTTCATAAGCACAGACGAATTAAAGTTTAGTTTAGCATAGACGGTGTAACAAACCTGTAGCTTCTCTCATAACGTAATATTTGTGTTATATTATTCTGTGAAAACCTTATTAAATAATTGTATCTTTTAGTATTTCCCTGAAGATGACTGTCGAAGACAGTCGAAATATTGGAGAATAAAAATAAAAAAAACAGAAAACAAAATACTGAATTGCAATTATTTATTAAAAACCAATTTTGATGTTTGTTTTCTCTAATAAGGAAAATATTTATAAAGGCGGCATTGACATAAATCAAGCATTTTCTTAGATATTGGAGGTGGTCCACATTTGACGCATGGTCCATATTACCCGAAGTTACTCTATTGCTTTTACTTATATTATCATACCATGAGATTATAGATTAGTTTAAATGCATGGAGGTAGAATTAAATTTAGTTTTCAACGATTGTGCGATATATAAAAATGTATAAAAAACAACTACATTTTCAGAAAAAAATAAAAACTTGAGTAAATAGTAAAGCATTTTTTATTGTGAGTAACCAATCAGATCCGGATAATTCACAAAATATCGTGCAAAAAAACGTAAATCAAATTGATAATCATAATGCATCCTCTTATTCGGTCTGAAGGCTTTGTATGTGTATATTTTATTGTTGAATAAAAAATAAATTACATATTTGGCACTTATATTTATTTATTCAAAAAAAAAATACAATTTTGCTGGCCAATTTGTACAAATTGTTACAAATTATTGGGATATCAAACAAACATAATGTTTATTAAACAGTTTATTAAAGAATTCGTCTTCGGACGGCTCACAAGAAAGACGCATTTTAAAGAGTTAATCACGCCTACGGGCTTAAAAAACTACAAAATGGCGCTTTGTTAAGCTTTTGTTTAACTTGCCACGTGTTTTATTTACCAAACTAAGAAGAATAGTTTATCATCGAATACATATATGAAAATTATATTTTTAAACGGTGTGTACATATGGTGTGTGGTCCTATACCTTCTATTTTAATAGAAAGTGGACTAGCTAGAGGAGGAGCTGCCTTCAGTATATTAAAATATAAGTATTAAATTTCGAGGGAAGATATTTTCTTGTACCCGCTAGAGTACAGAAAAACATAAATAATCGAATAACCGTAAATTTTAGCAGACGAGATTTTTGTCAAAGCTTGTTAGTCTGCTTTTCCACATGCAAATGTTTATTTGGCAAATACTGAGTTTGTAGGCGAGAGGGGTGCGAGGAAGAAAAACAAAAATTTGCCGTACACGCAAATTCTGCTTTGCTCTGTTCGTTGAAAACAATTTTGTTGACATTTCCTTTTGAACCTATTCGCTTTACTGACACACAGCCGGCTTTTGTTTACGAACCTGTTGCTTTAATTTGTGCAAGTGAAATTTAATTTTTAATTTTTGCAATTTATATAATAAAGTATATAAAAAATAAATAAAATGAAATATTAAAAAAAAATTTTAAAATGCAAACACTTTTGACTTTTATTTTCTTTCTTTTGTATTTTGATTCGCAAATTTGGCAAAGAAAAATTTGCTAATGGAAAAGCAAGCGAAAATTTCAAAAGAGAAAACAAAAAATTTGCCAAATAAAAATATGCCTGTGGAAAATCAGACTTACACACTGTTCTTAAGTCCGCTTTTCCACAGGCAAATTTTTATTTGGCAAATTCTGAGTTTGTAGGCGAGAGGGGTGCGAGGAAGAAAAGCAAAACTTTGCTTTGCTCTGTTCGTTGAAAACAATTTTGTTGACATTTCCTTTTTAACCTATTCGTTTTACCGACACACAGCCGGCTTTTGTTTACAAACCTGTTGCTTTAATTTGTGCATGCGAAATTTAATTTTTGCAATTTATATAAAAAAATAAATAAAATATTAAAAAATTCTTCAAAATGTAAACACTTTTGACGTGTTTTTTTTTTTTTGTATTTTGATTCGCAAATTTGGCAAAGAAAAATTTGCTAGTTGAAAAGCAAGAAATTTCAAAAGAGAAAAAATTTGGCAAATAACAATTAATGGTGTGTGCATTTTCCTTAGATTTATCTTTGCATTGAAATGGCATTTGAAACCATCAAAACTTTAAGCTTTCCTAGAAAATTGCGCAAACCGTACCAATTTTGATATTGCTATTATTCCATTCGGGTTGTGTTACTGATGAAGAAATCCGCAGCCAAGGCCTGGCCCCCAATTGAACTATTATCAGCCTTATTCTTAACATCAATTCAACGTGAGTTTGTTCGCGCTTCCCTTTAAAGTTATTCTGAACCGAAATTGGATTGATTTTTTCGCTTTAACCTTATTTATAATCATGTTCGAAAGCGAAAAAAATAGCTTTGGGGAAAATTAGTTATTCTGGATTACAGGGAGTGGCAGAATGTGATGACATTTTGTGAGAAATGTTCCACTAATAAATATAAAGGTAACTGAAATATAAAATATTTTTATAAAAATTTTCTTCACAATAGTTATTCTATGACTATTTTGGGATAGTCATTGGAAATCCCACTGATAACGATGCATGCTCATCCAAATATTGTCACGGAATGTATAAAGGCAATTAGGAAAATTTAAATTTAATGCAATTTGGAGTCGGAAGAAAGACATTTTGTGTGTGGATCTATCTCTCCAGAAAAAATATTAAATATTATGAAAAAACAAAAACCACTTAGTCATAGCCACATAGCGTCGAATATGTTATATATATATATATATATATCTGGCTTTCAATCTCATTGCAGAATTTCGATTTTCGGGAGATAAAATATCGAAAATAAATAAAAGGCACAATTATGTGGTGAAGTTATAAACTGCGAATTATTTGATTCAATCGCAGATTTCTTCCCATTATTTGTTGTGCGTTAAAACCGGTTTTTGCAATCATCCCAAAAAATTTTCTTTTATATTCAATCTTGTTGTTGCATCAACAATAATGAGCTGTTTCACATGCCGCTGTATGTTACCACATTTTCAAACTTTAATATATTATCTTTTAATTGCAAAGCAGCAGAGAATCCATCGCATTCTCTTTATTTCAAATTTCTATTGTTAGAAATGTTATATATTGTTACGAAAATAACTTTAGATTTAAGATTAATTTAGATGAATTCCGTTAATTTAAGAATTTGAATTGTAACGTAAATTTCTACTACGCAGTTTATTCGAATAACTTCACAACAACAACTACTGTATAGATTTTTCTACATCCTTCCATTTCCTCTTCCATTTTCTATTTTGTTATTGTCGTACAATTCTTGTTAAACGTCATCATTGATGATCGCTTAATTCCTCTTTCTTTGTTACCCCCTCGCCTGTATATGTGTTGTTGTTATTGTTTACTCAATGTAAGTTTGAATGTGTTGTTGTTATTGTTTGCTCAATGTAAGTTTGTATGTGTTGTTGTTATTGTTTACTCAATGTAAGTTTGTATGTGTGTTTGTTGCATTGGTAGATTGTTCGTGATCTAGGTGTTACCAGATCGTCTAGAAACTTCTGTAGCTACAAGCAAGGCTCATATAAATAGGGGAAATGGAAAGGCAGTGAGTCAGTTGTGAATCAGATCGCGAATTGAAACCGTCAAGTAACGTAAAGCTGTAAAGTAACGTGCAAAGTAAAGTGTGTCAATAAACTCATTGTAATAATCGTAATCAGAAAGAACCCGCGTTTTATTTGGTACGAATTGTGTCGGGAAATAAAACAACGACTACACGGGATTAACTAAAATCCAAAATCGTAACAATATCAATTAAAAATGGAAATGTTTGTTAGAAAAAATGAATAAATGAAATATTGAAAAATATTATAAAATTAGATAAGAATGAGGCAACACACATTCACCCTTACTACGGTTTGTGTTGTCGTGTCGTGTCGAATTGGGGCCTGACGCACTATACAACAAATCGGTATTTATATATTCCTCGAATTTCATGTCACGCACTGTTATAGCGTGCGAAATATAATCGTTTGTTTAGTTAAGAAAAATTTGTTTCCGAAATTTCTTTTGAAATTTTTTTTAAATAGTTCTACGCCTTTTAAAATACCTGCTAATTTTGTTATGAATGTGTTTGTAAATTTCGGAGATATTAAGAAAAATTTAGCGTACGCACGCGCTTCAAAATGTTCCCTTTAAAAATTGGATATCAGTTTCGATATGAAATTTCTGCGAATTGGATGGAGATAAAATTGCGGATTTTTTTACAGCTATAATAGGTTATTCAATATTATATAGACATTTAATTTTTTTGAGAAAAAAATTAACATATACTTTTCTAACTTTGAACACCGTCACGCACATGTTACACTCGTACGGCGCGTTACACACACATGTACTAAAAAAATTAAATTCAAAACAGAATGTTTTAAAAATGCTAATTCTTATTTCCCACTATTTTGTCAGGGTATTTTAGCTTTTTGTGGCCCCAATACCTTTAGTAAATCATTATGCAGTTATGGACGAAATTTTTGCCTGTAAATCCGGTTCTAAATCAACTTATTGAGGAGGAATGTAAAATGCGCGTGACGGATACAAATTTTTTCGATGTAGATAGAAGACAAACTTTGTTTTATTTGAGTTTGTCATCTCAAGATCCACACATAAGAGCATTAACAAAAAAAATTCTCGCTCGCGTTACATATTTTCATATACTATTTAACTGCACATACCATGGGATTTTGTTGTTATATATATATATATATATATATATAGGTTTAAATATATGTAATTCTTAGTAAGATATTACTTTATTTAAATTTAATATTTATTATTGATATTGTTTTAGCTAACAGCGTTCACACTTACGACAAATGACACTATAAAACTAATAAATATATGCCCAAGTTACTCTCCACGCGAAAATGGGACAACAAAAAGAAAAACTACCGTTATTTTTCAAAATTCAACTAAAAATATATTGTCCGGATTGCAAAGAATATTTCCTATATAATTTCATATCTCTCTTAAAGAATTGATTTTTCATCTATGTGGTTGACCTTTTTGTGGAATTCATGATATATATATTAATATATATTGTTTCGTTCTTAGATTTTACTTAATCCCGTGTAGACTTTGTTCTATTTCCCAATACAGTTCGTACTAAATAAAACGCGGGTTCTTTCCGATTACGAGTTTATTGACACAACTTTACTTTGCACTTTACTTTACTTGACGGTTTCAATTCGCGATCTGATTCACAACTAAAAACTGCCTTGCCATTTCCTCTATTTATATAAGCCTTGCCTGTCGCTACAGAAGTTTCTAGACGATCTGGTAACACCTAGATTACGAACAATCTTCCAATGCAACAAACACATACAAACTTACATTGAGTGAACAATAACAACAACACATATACAGGCGAGGGAGTAACAAAGAAAGAGGAATTAAGCGATCATCAATGATGACGTTAACAAGAATTGTACGTCAATAACAAAATAGAAAATGAAAGAGTAAATGGAAGGATGTAGAAAAATCTATACAGTAGTTGTTGTTGTGAAGTTATTCGAATAAACTGCGTAGTAGAAATTCAAATTCTTAAATTAACGGAATTCATCTAGATTAACTTAAATCTAAAGTTATATTCGTAACATTGCCCCCCGCTTAAGCCTGTTCGTCCCGAATAGGCACAGTTCCCGTTCCGTAGGGGGTCAGCCGCTCCAAATGTACAACTTTCATTTTCGACCTGGGACTGTCGCTCCTCTGGATGCGAAAAACGACGTCATTTATTTTCGTGACAATCTTCTAGGGTCCTTCCCAGTGCATTTGCAATTTGGGGCATAGTCCTTTTTTTCGTTGTGGATTGAACAATAGCACCAGTTGCCCTTCTTGAAACCCATCGGTATTTGCCGCTCGATCGTACCTTGCCTTCATGCGGTTGCTAACCATTTTTATTCGATGGCGAACTGCATCATGGACTTTATTAAAAGAGTTTTGACTGTCTTCATCTTGGTTCACATTGTCGTTTGGGGTAGCACCGAATATCAAATCGCCAGGTAGCTTTAATTCATTTCCGAACAGAACTTTGGCTGGGGTCCGGGATGTGGAATCATGAATGGCCGATCTATAAGCCAGTAAAAACTTTGGAATATGCTCATCCCAGTCTCGTTGGCCACTGTCCACCACTTTCCGTAGATGTTCTTCAAGGGTGCGATTGAATCTTTCCACCATGCCATCTGATTGTGGATGTAAGGGGCGTCGTTCTGGTTTTCTTGATTCCGTAGGAGTCACACATTTCCTTGAAGATCGCTGATTCAAAATTCCTACCTTGATCGGAATGAACCTCAGATGGAACACCATAGCGACAAATCCAATTTTTGCTGAACACATCCACAATTGTCCTGGCTTCTTGATTTGGGATAGTATAAACCTCTGGCCATTTGCTGAAGTAATCCATGACCACTAAGACTTACCGGTTCCCAGAGTCGTTTATTGGGAACGGTCTAGCTACATCCATTGCGATTCTTTCAAAAGGGGCTCCTGAATTATACTGCTGCATGTAGCCTCGACTCTTCCGTGTTGCACCTTTAGCTCTTACGCACCTTTCACAATTGGCAATCCAGTCGGCAATGGATTTTTGACAGCCTACCCAGTAGAATTTCTGCTTTATCTTTTCAGCGGTTTTTGCTATGCCAAGATGTCTCCACTTGGCCCATCGTGAAACTCCGACAAGACATCTCTTATTCTGGAGTCTGGGACGACGATCAAGTTCCGGTGAGATTTACCGTCCTCACTTTCCCATTTGCGATATAAGCAACCAGCTATTATAAGTAGACTGCCCCACTGGGCCCAATCGGATTTTAAAAGAGGGCTTTCGGAGGTAATTTCTTTGCGACTAGGTCGCTTGCCCGTTTCTATGGCCGAAATTATTTTGCCCAGAATGGGATCCCCTCGTTGTTCCGTCGACCAATCTTCATCCGACTCAAACTGCAATAGTCGGACATCAACGATATTCTCTTTATTCTCAGCCTTTGAGCAGTGCCTGCATTCTACCTTGCATGGCCGACGAGACAGGGCATCAGCATTACCGTGTTTCCCGCCTTTTCTGTGCTCGATTCTGAAGTCATAACTCTGGAGCCTCTCGATCCAACGGGCTAGTTGACCTTCCGGATTCTTAAACTGCAGCAACCATTGGAGAGCAGCGTGATCGGTCCTCAGCAGGAAATGCTGGCCATATAGGTATTTGTGGTAGTGTTTAACGCTCTCAAGGACAGCAAGCAGCTCTCTCCTCGTCACACAGTAATTCCTCTCAGGCTTCGACAATGTCCGGCTGTAGTAGCCGATGACTTTTTCCTGTCCGTCGATTTCCTGGGAAAGGACGCCACCGATGCCGCACGCACTTGCGTCTGTGTCCAGAACAAACTTGGCGCCAGGTATAGGGTATGCCAAAATGGGGGGTTTGCATAGCAGGTCTTTGAGCATTCTGAATGCCTCTTCTTGGTCGTTGCCCCACTGAAACCTCTGGCCTTTTTGCGTCAAGCGGTGTAGACAGGCGGCGATGTTGGCAAAATTTGGGACAAATCGACGGTAGTAGGTGCAGAGACCCAGAAAGCTTCGCAGCTCATGGAGATTTCGGGGCTGCGGCCAATCTCTGACGGCTTGAATTTTCTCCTCATCCGTCGATATGCCCTCCGGCGTCACGTGGTGCCCCAGGAACTTCATCTCTCGTTGGAAGAGACTGCACTTCTTTGGGTCAGCTTGAGGCCTGAAGACGAAAGCTGCTGTAGAACATCCCTTAAGTTCTTGATGTGTTCGCCGAAGTTGCGTCCCATGACTGTGATGTCATCCAGGTATATGAGGCACGACTTCCACTGCAGCCCTTTTAACACACGCTCCATCAGCCTTTCAAATGTAGCCGGGGCGTTGCAGAGTCCGAATGGCATGACATTGAACTGCCAGAGACCCCCATTAACGCCAAACGCTGTTTTCTCTTTATCTTTCTCGGCGATCTCTACTTGCCAGTACCCACTCTGCAGGTCGAGGGTGGAGAACCATGACGTCCCGGCTAATGTGTCCAATGTGTCGTCGATTCTTGGGAGCGGATAGCTGTCTTTCTTGGTGACATCATTCAACTTTCGGTAGTCCACACAAAATCGGGTGCTTCCGTCTTTCTTCTTGACCAAGACCACTGGGGAGCACCATGGACTGGACGATGGTTCTATTACACCACTCTTTTCCATTCCACTTATCAGCTTCTGGACCTCGTCTTTTTTGCCAGGGGAACACTTCTTGGAGGCTGTTTAATGGGTCTCGCGTCTGCTGTATGGATTTCATCATAGGTGCCCATCAGTATACTTTAAAGTAGCTGCCTACTCACACGCATTGTTATGCTCTTTCAGTCAGTCGTTGTTTGACAGGCAACGAATGAACACATGCTGGGGTGCGCGCACGACGTCGTGTCCGCAGAACTAGAAAATCAACGAAATAACACTTAGGGATAAAAGTGTTTCAGTATATTTGGATTTTTATTTTATTATTCAAAATGCGTTTTGTATGTTTAAAAAATTTTAAAAACAACAGAACAATTTCTGTTTTTTTTAAAGAATTAAATATTTGATAATTATCGTAGTATTTAATATTATAATATGATTATTATCTCGGTATATGCTACTTTATAAACTTTATTAGATTTTTATGACATATACACTTTGTAATTCATATAAAAACATTTTTAATAATGCTTTTATTTTATATAATAACAAAAATTAAATTCATCAATAATTTTTTCCGACCACAAAAATGTACACACAATTTTGTTCAGTATTGTTCTGTTTTCTCTCACACATACTAACGCATTTTAATTTTGGGCACCTATGGATTTCATGCTTCACCACTGATGTTCTTCTTGGTGCTCTTTTGTCAACGCAAAGGTAGAGGCATATTTCCATAATAGCTGCTTAGCCTTGTTCCTCTCGGAAGGTGATAATTGGTGTGTCCACTCTTTTATGTAGCCGTCGAGGTGCTTCTTCTCCATGGCTGCTGGCTTTTCGATGCTAGTTTCCAAATTAATTACAGCTTCAGATGGTGTGCATTGTCCAACATCGGAAAATTGGCAAATTTGCTCTTACTTGTTTGACAGATTGTTACTGTTTATGTTTTCTGCTCATGGCGTCCTTGATCGAGTTAACGAGATATTTGGGTTCGCAACATTCGGTCTCCAGTTGGCGAATCTTGTAGGTCTGGGGCTTAACCATTATTCTTGCCGTCTCTTGGGCAAGAGCAAACGACACGGTCTCGGCAAATGACGCTTTTGGTGACGCATATGTTGCACATTTAATCTCAGGGTCACGTATGCCATTCACAAAAGTTTCGATTTTCATACGGTCCAGCAATGGGTGATTCTCTCCTGGATACGTCATTAGCACCAAACGTTCCACCTCAGCTGCAAAGTCTTGTAACGTCTCGTTTGCCCTCTGTACTCTTCCCCTTAATTCCATAAGTTAGATGTTTTGTTTATGTTCGCCACCGTACTTACGTTCCAGTGCAGCAATAACATCTTCATAGTTGTTTCTAGAAGCGACAGGAATACTCTGTATAACATCAGCAGCACTGCCCTTCAATGCCAGAAGTAGTGCAACCGCTTTGCCGCTGTCGTTCCACGAATTTCTAGAAGCCACTGTCTCGAACTGTAACATGAAAACATTGAATGACGTAGAGCCGTCGAATTCAGGAGGTTTGATTTTTAGTGTGTTATCAGGAACTCGCACCGGACCATCTTTAATTTCCAGTTCCGACATTTTCTTCTCCAGATTCGTAAACCTGTGGTCGTGGACCAGAAATTTCTCGTCAACCGACTGCACTTTCTTATTCAACTCTTTAATTTGGACCTCCACGGTTTCCACTCTCCTTCCAATAACTTCGAGTTTCTCGTTCGTTATTCTCGAATTCTCTTCGAACATTCGTCTCGAGTTTTCTTCTAACTTTCTGGAATTCTCTTCGAACATTCGTCTCGTGTTTTCTTCTAGCTTTCTGGAATTCTCTTCGCTCCTTCTGAAATTTTCCTCAAACATTTTGGCCACCCCTGGCAGCTACTGACGAGACTTCCCCACCGTTGGATTTGCCCATTTCCGATAAATCCACTTCATCCTTACTGTCAAACTCATATGTATCGATGTTCATACCACGGCGCTCGAACTCATCCAACAGACGTTTTTGTAGTTCAGCCTTGTTGCCTGTAGGGGACAATTCCTATTAATTTAGCTCCTTCTTCAAGTCTTCCACTCGTAGATCCTTAAATTTCATCGTAGTATTGTCGTAATCTCACTTCCGACACCAATTGTTACGTTCTTAGATTTTACTTAATCCCGTGTAGACGTTGTTTTATTTCCCAATACAGGGGGGTTACTCTGTATTGCGTTGCGAAAGCCAGTGCGATACGAAAGCTAAATGCGTTAAGAGTGCAATTTGGTACTCTGTATCGCTCACGCAAACGCATTCGCAAAATAAATCCAAAATAGGGCAACACTGGCACCACAAAGTAAACAATAACGAAAAATGACAAAAGGAAACGTCAAAAAATTGTAAATAAAAACATATTTTTATGTGGTACGAGTGTTTTTTTTTAACATTAAACATTTAAAAACATATTTTTATGTGGTACGAGTGTTTTTTTTTTAAACAAAAATGACGAACCAACTAAAAAAAGAATTTTAAGAGAAAATAGAAGTACGAATAATGTGTCAAACGTTTTCAAATATTTAATTTTTATAAATTTGTACAAAATGTTCGTCTCAATAAAGATGCGTTTATGTTTTTAATAAACGCTATTAAAAATGACCTCGTCGTTCCAAATAGATCCACAGCAATTCCAAATCCAATAAAAGTGGACGTTGAAATTGCTTGGACAAGGTGGTTATCAACACCAACCTGTAAATATGCACACATAGTTTCACATTTTATATATAAAATATAAAACATTACTTTTTCCCAACCAGCGACATCTCTTACAGGAGGTCCATCTGAATTAAGGTCATCATCCAGTTTTCTCTACAATTTTTGGCGCGTCGTTTCGCATTTGAACTCTACAACTGGCCCCTTGCCAAATCGCTGTGTTGCACCATAAAATCTACTAAAGTTTGGAACTGACGGTGCTGAGTCGTCAACTGTAACTTTTTTTGGCTTTCACCCAAAATAATTATCAATTTAGATGTAAATAAAAACTTTAATTGTTCTTATTTACATGTTTCGCTTCATTTGCGTTTGCTATTTTGTTAACGCAAGATATTTGCGTTTAACGAACGAGTTTGACATGCGTTTTCGTATTACAGATTGCGGTGATGCCACATTTGCGTAAAGTAGATGCGAAAGGAGATACGAAAACGAATTCGAGAGTACCAATTACGCGATGCGATTCTTAAACATTTTATATTTATACCGGCCGAAATGTTGGAAAGTATATGCCAAAATTGGACTTAGCGGATGGATCATTTGACGCGTCGTCACGAACAACATATTAACAGGGTTTAAAATGCTAACGCCAAAAAGCAAAAACACCGAAAATTGCCTCATTGTTATCTAAATTCATCCTCAAAATATGCTGCATAGCTGCAACAAATAGCAATACATTACAACAAGTTTCAACAAGCAAAACTAAAGTTCTTTGATATTGTCAGCAGCAACAAAATGGCAATGAACAACTGCAACATAATTGACAACGCGACTAACATCCAAAGCTTACAATGAATACTAAGCACCTTAGATGTGGATCCTTAGCAAGATTTTTAGCAAACAAAACCCGAGCGTTTTTCGAGTTCAGTGTTGCCAAATTGAAATGTTAACAATTAAGTAAGAGAATTAAAAATCGCGATTATGGTAATTTCATTTTTTCGAACAATGACAATTAGTAATACTTGCTAAAGGTATTTATTAAATATATAATTTAGTTTTTTTAGTTTTTAGTACTATTTTTACAGTTCTTGGTTACAACAGACAAAATGGAATGCCTTTTTTCTAATTTTTGCGCATACAACACACAAACATAAGAACAACCATCGGCTGATTATTCGTCGGCAACGACGATATTTGTCAATATTTTTTAGCAGCAGCTGTTTAAAGCTAATGCTAATAATTTTTGATGCTGCATTTTAAACCCTGCATAATAATATTCAAATATTACATTATATGTACCATTCTATTATATTGATTCAAATAAAGATTTCATGCACTTTTCTGAATTGTATGTTTTCATTGCGTTTAAATTAATATTAGGAACAAGTCAAGTTTAGGGGCTGCGCTGGGGTAATTTTGAAAATATTATTGTATGTAGTCCGCGTTGAGATGATTACACTAGCAATATTTCAAGGTTTCTTTTATATATCGAGACCTATTGTCACAAAATGACATACCATGGCCAATAGCAAAGCGTGTCTGCTTCCGTAATGGATAATACGGCTTATGAAGAAACAGAGGATAGCGAACCGTAAATCGACAACAATTTCAGACCTACATACAAGAAAAGTCTATTTTATACAAAATGCTTGCAAATCTACTGCGATGTAAAAAAGTGTAGTAACTAAAGGAAATAGAAATATTTATTTATTAATTTTTCTTTTTTTTTTTTGAAGAACTCGCCAGTATATTAAAAAATATGCCCCATATGGGCAACTATGGTCAAAGTTGGTACGTCATTTTGTTGACAATGACAGGAGAGGAATATAAGGCCTTCAGAGTACGTTCAAAAACCGTACATATCTCAAATTGCACACTAAAAGAGATAACAAAGAAATTCATAAACAACCCCGAAAGACCAAAAAGTTTATTTCATATGAGAGGAAACCAGTGTTCGCAAAAAAACGGTACACTATCGTAGTGTACCGTACCAGGAACACAAACACTAAAAAAATTTTAGCGTTAGTGTTCCGGTTCACAAACATTAAAAAATATTTTAGTGTTACTGTTCCGTGTACCGCAGTCGGAGCTCTAAAAATCGTAGTGTACCGCGGTCGGAGCACTAAAAATCGTAGTGTACCGCGGTCGGAACATTAAAAAATCGTAGCGTACCGCGGTTTAAAAATCGTAGTGTTCCATTTGGCGGAACACAAAATCGTAGTGTTCCACTTGACGGAACACTTAAAATCGTAGTGTTCCATTTGTCGGAACACAAAAAGATGTATTTGTTATATTTTATTTTTTTATGAATAAAATTTATATTTTTATTGTTTTCCAATAGATTTAATAAATATAAAACTTTTAATTTTTTTTTATATATTTGATTAAAAATTAGTAATATTTTATTAATATCAACCGTTTAACATAATAAATATTTTATAACTAAAAAAGGTCGTCTAGTGAAAATTCAATCAGATGCCAACTCGCAACTGAAAATTCCATAATCGATTGTGCTGATCGGAAAAATGTATTGCATAAGACTACCTGTGCAAAAATCATAAAAAGGAAGAATATGGATATGTATATGAAATTCGTTGTTGATATGGTACCTGTGTGTGGTTTTGTAATATTTATCCCAAAATCATAAAAATATGTTTTCCATATCCGCGTAATTTGTACACTTCTTTTAATGAATAAACAGGTAATTATTATGTTGATTGTGTGACAATCACCAAATTTTGAATATTTTTGCTAAAATTTCCTAAAAGTATGAATCATAGATAGATGCAGGTATAATTGTTTAAGAAATAATGTTTTCGTACTAACATTTTACAAGGAGATCTCCCAATATTATGGGAAAAATCATGTTCGTTGTGTAAATCAATGAACATTTTATCCAAAGCTGAATAATTTTGTCACAAAAACTGGCCAAAATACCTATTTCTGATGTGTTTTATTTTTTTGTTATTTTATCTCATTTTACCTACAAAAAAAAACAGACGTGTATGGTACACTACTAGTACAGTTCAAGTAAGTGGAACGCTACGATTTTTATTGTTCCAACCAGTGGAACACTAAGATTTTTAGTGTTCCGACCAGTGGAACACAATGATTTTTAATGTACCGCAGTCGGTACACTACAATTTTTAGTGTACCACTGCCGGTACACTACGGTTTTTAGTGTACCGCTGTCGGTACACCACGATTTTTTAGTGTACCGCAGCAGGTACGCTAAGATTTTCGTTGTGCTCCGGAACAGTAACGCTAAAAATATTTTTAGTGTTTGTGTACCGGTACAGTACGTTATTTTAGTGTACCTATCCACCTTGGTACGGTACAGAACACTATGGAACGGTACCATAATGTTTATTTTCGAACGCTGGAGGAAACTAAAAATAAGTCATCAATAGTTAAGGAAA
This sequence comes from Musca vetustissima, assembly GCF_032173495.1. NCBI lineage: Eukaryota > Metazoa > Arthropoda > Insecta > Diptera > Muscidae > Musca > Musca vetustissima. The sequence continues at coordinate 24,345 of NW_026879093.1, forward strand.
CAAAACCTGACACTTCCGAAGAAAAAATAGGTAGAATTGAGCTATCACAAAATAAAATACTGAAATTGAAGAAATTGATCACAGTGAAGATGAGGATTTCTGGGGCAGAATACCAAGAAAGGTTTCCCAAAGCAAAAGAACATTTTGCAAACAGATTTTAAGAAATTTGACCAAATTTCCTCCGAAATTGAAAGCATCATAAAGGCAAACGGACGTAACTACAGAAAAATTCGAAATTGACATTTTATTTGATTATAATTCGTATAATCAAACTACATGTTCACACAAACACTTTGACATCTAACGTCAAAAACAGCGGTCTTATTAAAGAAATTCAAACAGACGTAACTACAATAGCAAGTTTTGTATTAAGACGTAACTTCACTCCTGTAAAAAACTAAAGCTATTGAAGATAGAAATTCTGAATTTATATTAATGTTACGACTAGGAAGTTCGATATTGAGAATGAGATATACCAACCAATTTTTTACGGTTGCCCCTATACAGTAAACCCCGCTTAATTACCTCAGTGAAAATTTCAAGATTTTTGAGTAATTATCCGTGGAAGGTAATTAAGCGAGCACGGTTAATTACCTCGTTAGGGTAATTATCCGTGGACCCCGGTTAAATACCCAGCAAAGGTAATTATCGGTGGACACTGGTGTTTTGTTTTTTTGCTTGAGATATTAACTGGAGCTTTAGTTTGATAGACAAAGATGTATTTCTGGGAGACATTTCACGAAAAATTTCAAAACGATAGATTTTATGTGCACATGTGTGGCAACTTCACTTAAAATGTAAGTCATTTTAAGTGAAGTTGCCAGATTTAAAAAAAAATGCATGGGGTAATTACATGGGACAGATTTAAAGGTATGGTTACTTTGGGGTAGGTTAGTTAGGGGCAAATAAATGAAATGGGTAATTAAAAGGGGGCAATTGAACGTGCAATTTTGTAAGGGATTGTACTGAAAATAACTGGGTATTCTGAAATCGGATTACTTAACCGTGGAAGGTAATTAAGCGGGGAATACTGTATAGCGATACCCCGAATTTAAGGCCTGTCTTCAATTATTTTATTAATCACCTATAATTCGTTATTTTTGTTTCTTTCTGGGTGCAAAAGTACCCTGTTTGAAGTTCTATCGCTATCGGAGAAATATTTAATGTATTTAGTGTAACATTTACATAAAATCTGTCGAAACTGTATATGGGAGCTATATCGAAATCTGAATCGATTTTCACGAAATTTCGCACACACCACTCCAGACTCAATTCAGTACGCTATGCAAAATTTCCAGCCGTGCTCCATTTTAATAGATTTTATAGCGTTTTTTGCTTCTCCCGTAAAATTAATAAAAGTGTAGTTACGCCCGTTTGCATTTATGATGACATATGTACTACTAATGTATTCACATTTATACAACGATTTGAATGTATTGTTATCATTTCCACCTCAACTTAGTGTTGAGGAATTCAATACCATTGATCATAGAAAGGAATTTTATAATTCTCTTGTAGA
>NW_026879094.1:0-25825 GCF_032173495.1 Musca vetustissima
ATAAACACGGAAAAATAAATAATAAAGTAGAGAAAATAACGCAACAGCAAACGAAAAAATTAAATAATTCCAATTTAATGAACAATTTCAAGGGAAAAAATCACACCGAGACTTAGACGAGACGTACGTGAGAACGACGTGAGTGTGGTGGAGAACAGAAAAATATGTCGTGGTTTAATGTGTGGGATGGGCTGAAGAATAAGACGTGTCGTTATTTACTACAACGGTATCTGGGCCAATTTCTCGACGAGAATCTCAACTTGGAACAGTTGAACATCGAGTTGTACAATGGCAAGGCCACAATCAAAAATGTCTCGTTGCGTGTGGAGACTTTAAATGAGCTTTTGGAGGCCCAAGGCTGGCCATTGGAATTTACAGATGGCCATATAGGCCAGCTGACATTGTCAGTGCCCTGGAATGCCCTAATGACAAGCGACAGTGCCATCGAGGTATCCGATGTGGTGTTGTGCATGCGACCCGTTAAACGGGAACACGATGGAACCTCCATGATCGAATCGATGTGGTCATCGGTTAGCAGTTCGCTGCAACTGGCCGAGGAGTATATGCGACAAGAAGAGAATGAGTCAGAAGATGCAAATGCGACTGCACACACAACAATAGGTGGTCTAGAGAAATTCGCCGAGACCATTGACAATGTTCTGAATCGCATTAGGGCAAAGTTTACAAATATTACCATACAAATAGAACACCCATTGGTGAGTACGCTCAAAGGTATTGCGTTTAAGGTGCATCTCGAAGAGGTGTTGTATAAAAATGAGACGGGCAATGAGAAAAGTGCCACGACACAACAACAGCAGCAGCAACAACAACATCAGGGCATGGACAGTACGGAGGAGATGTTGAATCGCATACCCACATACACAAAGCACAACATAAGCTTGAGGGGAGCCCATATTTATACACAAGAATTGAAATCGGATTCGGAGGCAATGGGGAATAGTAATCAACAAGATATTCCATTGTTGGAACTGAATGGAGAACAAAGTGTTCAGGTGAAAGTGAAGCAATCAGAGGATGTGACAGGCCCTAAAATTTACTTCCCTCCCCCGCATACACATACAATATGCAAACACAAACATGATGTCCATACACCGGAAAATCTAACAATTTAGCAATCAGTAGTCAGTGCTGAAGATAAATATTGCGAGTCGTTAAGTTCATCGATGAGTTCACGCAGCACGCTGACTAGTGTTTCACAAAATCACATTTTGGTGCGTATGCAACCCCTGGTGGCAGAGGGCAAACAGAATCGCAACAAAAGCCTGCTGCAATTCAATGCCACCGTCTCGGCTACGCAATTGGACTTTTGTGAGGTTCTCGAAGGCAAGGTAACCGAACTGTTGGCTTTCGGTCAACGTAAACGCACAAGAGACGGTGGCCAAATAAGATCCGAATTAATTTTGAATGTCAACTCGATAAATTCCAATAATTTAAAAAATAAATCATCTACCACGGTCAATTTTGATTTGGCCCCATGCACATTGGAATTTGATGTTTCGATTATCGATCGCTTGGGTGCCTTGTTTGCTCAAACCCCGGCTAAGACCTGCCCCAAGGCAACATTGAACGACAGTGATGCGGCACCAAGCAGCGATAACACCGTGATAAGTTTAAATTGCGCCAATTTAGATATACATCTGCGATTTCCCATTGTTGATGCAAAACCTGCACATGATCCCGAACGTATTCCCTGGTGGAAACAAAATATTAGACCCGATTTCCTGTTACTCTCCCTGGAACAGATGCATCTTAAGTACTGTCAAAATAAAATAAATTTGACATCGAATGAAATCAACATTTACTACTGTGAAGATGCCCTGAAGGAAAAGACCCACATTTTAAATACTCGCTGTGAAGCAACCACACCTGTCGCTGGCAAGGATGCCACCCAACTTGAATATCCCTCAATATGTATAGACATCAAGGATAGCTATGTCTTTGGCAAAGATGAAGAACCCCTTTTGCCGTTTAGTTCGAAACGTAATTGTCGCCAGAGTAGCACTGCCCAGCCAAGAATGGAGTCTGATGTTACCGAAACTATTTTACTGCCAGGCGAAACTCATGAAATAAATGAATTTTGCCAAAAATCAATGGCCTCATCTGTGATTGGAATAAGCATAAGTTTTCCCAGCCTTAATTTGTTTTTGGAATCGAAGCAACTGTTCGAGTTGATCTATAATCGTCTAAACTCTGATTTGTTTATGTGGGAACCATCGTCTCCATATCTGACTGGAACTCCGATGCAAGAGAAAAGTTTTTTGGGTATGCCAAATTTGGGTCTGATGGATTCGGTTTATATTTCAGCTGTACAACAGCCCGATAATGATCCATTTGGTGAGCCACCGCAACAACAAACAAAGTCGCAACATCATTTAAATTATGCCGATGATGATGATGACGACGACTTAGCGGAGGATGATGATAACGACGATGGTGACGATGAACATACCAATGATGAAGATGATGAGACGTTAACTTCACAACGCCGTAGACATAAATCTTCACGAAAATTTAAATCACTGTTAACATCGTCGAAAGATTTCAACAATACCCGCCACGGCCACAGATGTTCAGTGGAAATAAAAGTTGGCAAAGCCACTGCTGCCATCTTTGTACCCGTCCGCGATTCCGAGAATCACATATTGCCTGAGGTGTCGGGCAAATTTCTGCTCTACATTGACGATTTGAGAATTTTCAGTTTAACTGGTTACTGTGATGATCCCTGTCTGGCCTACTTCTGCCTGCAGGTCAATGAAATTGAAATGTATCATGGCGGTGTGGTGCCCATGAATTCGCCATTGCGATGTGATAGCAAAGCCCACATAGAGGACTTTATGAAGGCGACCATCTACAAAATACCCTTAGGTCTAACCAAAGGTATTGTGGGCCAGAAGCCCGGCGAACGCAGTGAAATGGTCACTGTGGCCATTGAAATCAAGAAAAATCTACCACAACACATTAAACGCCTGAAAATAACCGCAGGCATTAAAAACACCACTCTCCGCTATATTCTAATGGCTCCATCGTATTTTTGGCTGAATCAACTTTTGGATTTCCTCGATGTCATGGACTATCCCATTGAAGGTTATGAACCGTTTAGTGTGGTCTCGGAAATGCAATTACATTTATGGGATTGTGCCATTGATTTTCGTCCCGAAAACTTTCCCTATCGTGCGGTGCTAGAGCTGTTCTACTTCTCGGTCAGCAGCAACATAATTTCCACCATGACAGGTTGTAACTTACGTTTTGTCCTGGAGGAGTGTGTCTTTTCCATTGCTCCTCATGATACAAACAAGGTGCTTCCCTGCAACCGTGTTACCTTTATTGATGCCGCCAATATGGTACCCGTGTTGGATTTCGGTCTACTGGAAATATCACTACGCATCAGTGGTGAGACTACGGAGAAACATCCCAAATTAGATCTCAGATGTTCGCTGCAAGACGTCCATTTAAGGACTTGCTACGATTCGGGCAGTGCCTTTGCCCAATTGATTGGCTATATAGCCAATAATATAGCCAAAGATGAAGAGGCCAGTGATAAGGAATCTTTACAATCTTCATTGTGTTCAGACTCAGACTTACTTTTGGCCGAGTCCCAAACATCGGCAGATATCAGTGATCGGCATCAGGAGCGCGTTAACCAGCTAATGGCTGAGGCCGTGAAGGATGGTGTTGATGTCCTGCAGGCAAGTGATATGTCAACATCATCCATGTCCACGACCACTATTCCTCCCAAAGTAGATGAATTGAAATTATTCTATTTTCCCGATGAGGCATCAAAAGATGTGGCCGCTGCAGCAATGGCCAATACCCCACAAGAATTTGATATTCCCTGTACATCGTCCAGTGCTGCGGTCGGTGAACCATTGCCGCTAATTAAAGGTGATTTCGGTGTTGTTGCAGAACAAAAATCCGTCAAAGAACTGCAAAGCCAATGTTCCTCGGAGGACGATTATTGCTTTATTGTGGGCGAGGAGCGTGTGGAATTGGATTTCGAAGACATCAAAATATCCGAAGATCCTTTGCGCATTGTTGACAATCACTTTGGCTTGCCATCCTCGCATAATGATATTCTAAAAGCCCCACCCACATTTCCATCAGCCGATCTACGTTATACCCTATGTGAAATGACGGTCACCTGGCATTTGTATGGTGGTCATGATTTTGCTCAAACTCCTTGCAGTACAACATCGTCAACAACAACAGCAGCATCCTCCGCTGAGACAGCCACCATGTCCGAAGCATATCGTCATGGTGTTTCGAATGCCAGTAACCAATGTCGACCACAGACGGCTAAAAAACCCAAAGAAAAATTAACCTGGAAATCGAAGGGTGGCGAGAACCGTAACCACGAGGTACTGGTGGAAATACAACTCAGCAAGGTGGGTTTCTCATATGAACTATATCCCCTGCATGCTGCATATGCCTCGCGTCAGGTATTCCTGGTAAATGAGCTGGAAATAAGGGACCGGCTACAAACTTCAGAAATCAATAAATTCCTTTACAATGCGAATAGCAGCAGTTTCTCCAATCGCCGTATGAAACATATGGTGGTGGTTAAGTGTCTGCATGTACGACCAAATCCCGAACAAAGTCCAGCACAGGAATGCTCTCTGAAAATATCTCTTTCGCCTTTGCGTCTGCACATCGACCAGGACACATTGGAATTTATAACGGATTTCTTTACCAATTTTGGTAAAAGTTGTGACAGCGATAAGCCGGAGGGGGATAAGCCCAAAGTGCCAGCACCACCGCCGACAGCCACGCTGTGCAGCGACTTAGATTTGCCAGAAGCTGTACAGGATTTGCGGGCCCGGCGTATTGTCAATGAAAATTTGGACATACTAATGGATGACACCCAATCGGAGAGTAGTACCAGTCCGACGAAGAAGACAGCGAAACATTCACCCCCTAACGACACTTCACCCACATATTTCCGTGAAATCATATTCAGTCCTGACATCTCCATATGTTTTGATTATCATGGACGTCGTGTGGAATTGTCGAAAGGTCCTGTGGCAGGGCTGCTTATGGGTTTGGGTCAACTGCAATGTTCTGAAATAATTCTACGGAAAATTGTCTATCGCCGAGGCATTCTGGGTTTTGAGAAGGTATTCAATTATCTTTGCAAGGAATGGCTAAGGGATATCAAACGCAATCAATTGCCCAAGATATTGAGTGGTGTGGGCCCGACATATGCATTTGTGCAACTATTTCAGGGTATCTATGATCTATTTTGGCTACCCATTGAACATTATCAGAAAGATGGTCGCATCATACGGGGTCTGCAGTTGGGTGCACAAAGTTTCAGTGCTCGAACCATACTGGCTGCATTGGAAATCACATCGCGCCTCATACAATTGCTACAGTTTACTGCAGAGACGGCGTTTGATATGGTTTCTCCAGGACCTTCGGTACGCCAGTTAAAGCGTTCACGTCGTGGTAATAAACGACGAACGCACAGACCCAAAGATATACGTGAAGGGGTGGTGAACGCCTATCAAATTGTCAAAGATGGCATTAACGATTCCGCCAATAATCTAATAGAAACCGCTGTGGCGGAACACGATCAAAAAGGTTTAACCGGTGCTGTTGGAGCTGTTATGCGTCAAGTTCCACAACTTGTTGTGTGTCCGGCCGTCTTGGCTACCCAGGCAACAACAAATATATTGGGCGGTGTTAAAAGTTCACTGGTACCTGAATCGAAAATTGAAGCAAAAAAGAAATGGAAAGATGAAAATTGTTGAATGGCGATGACGGCAACGACGAAACTGGAATAAAACGGGGACAAGATTAATTCATATGGAGGAACAATTGGCGATGTGTGGCAATAGATGTGACGAAATGAATGAATGGACGGATGGACACAAGTTGCTGGTGATTATTTTTTTATATTATAGAGAATGAATGTGTGTAATAATTTTACAATTATATATACTATATGATTAAATACATAAAAACAACAACATACTACATACATATATAAATATATACTTTAGTTTATAAGAGAGAACAAACAAAACAGAAGCAAGTAAAATGTAATAAAGTTGTTAAATTTTTTTATTCAAATAATTGAATGTTTGTTTTTATTATTTTACAGAGAATAGTAAAGCAAGGATTGAAGCAGCAAGTCGGACTAAGTTCCCGGAAAAAAGAGTAAATAAATTAAGTGAAAAAAGCATTAAGTTTTTCCGGATACCCTCCACCATGGCTATACTGGAAATAGTTGAAATGAAAATATAGGGAACATTCCAAAAAGTGGACCAATGGCGACAATTCTACCAATAGATTGTTGTATACCATAATGTACACCAAATACAAATTTTAGTAATTTTTATTGATATATATTGATAATACATGGTAGGGTGGAACATGTGTATAATATCCTCAAAATACCGAAATTCAGAGGACAAAGTTATATGAGGCTATACCTAAAGCGGGTCCAATATTGATTACATCGTGTAGGAATTACCAAATATTTGGGGTTATCATTATGTGAGTGACTATGCCTAATTAAGCACCGATATAACTCAATTTCAAATCGAATATTATAAATACCGAAATTCGGGGAGTATCATTATATGGGACCTAGGTCTAAATGCTAGCCGATATATTTCATTCTCGAAACTGACGTTCTTGTTATACCCTCAGCCTTATGGCTAATGAGGGTATATACACTTTGATACGGCAAAAATGTGCCTTATCGAAATATTTGTTTGAGATCTTTGGACCAAATTCTTTTCAGACAATTTTGAGTTGATTTACAAATGTCAGTTCGTCTGTCTGGCCGGCTGGTGCGCTTAAAGGGAGTGACCGTTTTTTATCATTACCAAGTACGAAGATGGGAACTATTGGGTCCACTCCTTCCGGTACCTCCCATGGGTATATGGGGGCTATGACTAAACGTGGACAGATATAGCCCATCTTCGAACTTGTCCTGTCTCAAGACAAAAGACAACTCTATGCAAAATTACAAAGGGAAAAACAAACGTATTATACCCTATATACCACACTATCGTGGAGGGTATAAAAATGAGGAATGAGGTAGACATTTCACTCGGAGACCATGTTTTTAAAAGTAGATAGTTCTTGGAAGGACGGCGATAAAGTATGCAATGCGGAAGTCACTTCACTCGCAGATCCTGAATCAATATTGATACAAATATTGTTATAGATCCATATATTTGATCATTTGGGCTTGGCTTAAATTGTTGCAGCAGTTCTGTTGTAATTAGACCATGATGTTGATCGAAATCAATTCACCTCATTCTGAGGTCATTCATCGCAAATTATTTTAGTTCTTATTTGTATTATGGATATTATTCTGAGCAATACTACACACATTAAATAAATTATAAAATGTTTTTTAAAAATAAATGTTTATAAAAATTCTATTTAAAAAAATCATAAAAAAACAACTCAACTTTTCAATATAAAAAATACATCATAATCCCTTTTATCACTGAGTTTTCATAACAATGTCCTCTATAAATGCTTTGCAGGCCACCACACATTTATCATAGACCTCTTCGAATGGCGCTTCGCCAAGAAACTGAAAAAAAGAAGAAAATCAAGATACATTTTTATACCAATCAGAGCATTATCTTCAAGCATCAACGTACATAATATGGATCATGTATAATCTTTTCCGTTTCCGGTAGACCAAAATCGCCTAATAGCATTATTTTTGCTTTACATTCGGGTGTAGCAATCTTACGAAGTTCCGCAACATTATCCATATCCATACCGAAAATATAATCACATTCTTGGAAATCTTGTGAATTAATAACTCGGGCTTCTTTGTCATAGTGAATGCCATGCTGTTGCAGAACATTGAGGACACGTTCTTCGGGCAAAGAACCAGAATGATAACCTACCAGAGCTGCACTGTCGACCAGCCACTCTTTATCAAAACCTCGGCGTTGTAGTGCCTTTCGCATTACCGCCTCGGCTATAGGTGAGCGGCAGATATTTCCTACAAATAGAGGGGATGAAGATTTCTATTTTTTTAAATGATATACATATATTTGGATTTTTACCCATACAAACCATCAGAATCTTTTTGGTCATCTTGCCATTCTCCATTTGTTGTTTATGGAAACACTTCGTGACGTTCTGGAATGAAAGAAGACCCAAATGGCTTAATTGTTGTTTGTAAACAAAATCCAGCTGTTTTAACCCATTAGCAGAAAAATCAATACGGGGATGGGAATGTTTATCCACAGAAATGAAAATACAAAATGTGAACTTGCAAAAATCTTCAGTAATTCGAATTTGTTTTCGATTTGTATACCCTCAACCATAGTCAAGGTGTATTTAATTAATTAATCTATATATATAAAAGAGTTGCGTTATAAGTGACTGACTGATCATCAACGCCCAGACGAAACGGCTAAAGCTAGAAACTTGAAGTTTGGCATGTAGGTGGGGTTTAGTGAGTAGGCGTGTGATAAGGCGGGATTTTTGGAAATTCGTACTAAAAGGTACTAAAAAGTACTAAAAACTGTATTACGAAGGAACGGTTAGATGTAGAACTTTGAAATTTGGCACGTAGCTTTGCCTATGGTGAGCGGACTTGAATGTGTGAAAAAAATTTGGAATTTAGTACTTAGATGTACTAAAAAGTACTAAATATTGTATTTAAATGGAAATTGTGAGTATTCATATCTGAAACTTGGTATGGAGCTTAAGCTATTACAAAGAGAATACTGTGCAAAAATATTTTTTGGAAATTAGTACTAAAAAGTACTAAAACAGTATTACTCCGGAACGGTTGAAAGTAGAACTTTGAAATTTGGTATGCAGCTTTGTCAGTGATAAGCAAATCAGAATTTGTGAAGAAGTTATGGAAATTAGTACTAAAGGTACTAAAATGTACTAAATATTATACTACGATGGAAAAGGTAGGGATAGATATCTGAAATTTGGTATATAGCTTAAGCCATTAAAAATAAAATTATGTGCAAAAATATTTTTTGGAAATTAGAACAAATATGGTACTAAAAAGTACTAAAAACTGTATTACGCCGGAACGGTTGGAACTACAACTCTGAAATTTGGTATGCAGCTTTGTCATTGATCAAATCAAATGTGCGAACATATTTTGGAAATTAGTACTAAATGTACTAAACAGTACTAAATATTATACTACGATGAAACAGATAGGCATAGATATCTGAAATTTGGTATGTAACTTAAGCTATTACAAGTAGAATGATAGGCAAACATTTTTTGTTTTTTTTTAATGAGTACTAGAATATATTAAAAAAGTTCTGAAATTTCACATATAGCTTTAACTATTACAAATAGAATTCTATGCATATTTTTTTAATTTAGCACTAAAGTTGCGTTAGAAAGTACTAAATAATTAAATGCAATGGAACTGGGAGAAATAGAAATCTGAAATTTTGTATGTAGCTTACTCTATTGCAAATTAATGCTAAGCATAACTTTTTGCAATTAGTACTAATTACTATAGTTATTATTTATATATTTTTGAAATTTGTACTAAAATGGTACAAAATATTAAAATGGAAAAGTCATAGATTGAGATCTAGCTTAACTATTACAAATAGAGCGATATGCACAAAATAGTACTAAATATTGTACCATAGTGAATGGTTAAAATATAAATGTAAATTTAGAGTACAAAAATGTCCAACTATTAGTACAAATAACAGGCTTGGTTTATTGAAAATTCGTACCAAATAGCACCAAAAATACACACCTTGTATACGGCGGTACGGCTGGATATAAATAAATGCTTTTGGCAATTTTGTTTCACATTTGTACTTAAAGTACTAAATATTCTGTACGACAGAACGAGTAGAGGTAGAGTCCTGAAATTTTGTATGTGTATTTTGTTTTGACAAATTAAAAAAAGTATTTTTCTAATTTTTAGGAAAAAGTACTAAATATGAAAGGTTAGAGAAACATATCCGAATTTTAGTATTACTTTTTGACTATGGCAAATAAAATGTTTTATCGAAATATTTTTCAAACATTTTTAATAAAAATTACTAACAGTTATATGAAATATAGTTTCAAATCCCACATGAATCTATACTACAGCGAATGATAATATGTATTTTGGTTAAAATTTCCAATGTAGTGAAAAACGGTCAAGACTTCAAATACAAATAAGTGAAACTATGCAAAGAAGCCGCTGAACATCACAAGTACTAAAGTGTAGGCACTTTTAAATGCTAAAGTTTCAAAAATTTCTAAAATAACAACACAGATATTTCCAATGATGTTTCCAACCACACTGGAAATATATTATACTGCATCAACCTTTTGAAGCCCATTATTCATGGCTGCATCATTATTATGAGGATATACTAAAAATACCGACAATTCCATTGAGTATTTTGTAATACGTAACGCACCAGAAATACTAAATTTCTGCAATTTTAATGGAAATCTTCACTATAAAAGCAGGTCTCTGCATAAAAAATGATGCGCTGTGCAAGATTGTAATTTATACTATAAGGGTACTACTAGAAGTACTAAAACGAACTAGATATTTTACCATTAGTATTAAATTACCGAAAGGGACAAAAAAGGTTAACACAGTATTATAGAACTTTTTACATTAGTCCATCGGGAGGATCGAGAAAGTAGTAAACTTACAGGAAATATACAATAAGTAAGTTGTACTTGATTTAGTAGGATAGAAGCCATGGTATAATAATAGAAGGTAACAGCAAGTGTTGTTGTACAAAAAACGATACAACAACCACATGGAAATTTGTTTTTGTAAGTTCTACTAGTGTCAACTCATTTGACAGAAAAATGTAAATAAACAAACAAATTATCATCAAATTATTTTTATTTTGAAAATGAAATATTTTCGAATCCTCAAAATAAAAATTGAAAAACATGAATGAAAATCTATCAAATTTATATTTCTATCTATTCCACATCTTTCTTATAATTGAGCCATTGCCATATATATGTGTAACACATATGAAAATGCTGGGAATAGCGAGTTATTCCTTGAAGAAAGATTTGCTTCCTCAAACTTTCCCAGCAGGCAGATTGAGTAAATTGAATACAGGAGCACATTTAATAAAGAACAATTTTAAATTGTATGCGTTCCCAAGTTTCCTGTTGGGTGATTTTTAAAAACATAATTTGTCAAATTCATATTGACACTAGTATAACGTTGGAATCAAATCAGCTGGGATTTGCTGTTACCTTTTATAATTGTACCATGGATAGAAGCATTACTTTTCTGTGCGAAAGAAATACGGAGTAAAAACTGAGATAAAAACAAACATATAAACCCTATAATTAAAATGTTTCAAAATTTATACTTAATCCAAAAGTATATTGTGTAGGTAAATTAATGTTAATTTATTTAACTATAAAAAGTTTCGCTAACAACGTAGCGGGCCTATGCTAGTAAGGTATAAGTGACAATCATATGGTTTCAAACTTTTTTCTTTATTGTTTGTAAAGTAAATTGTCAAAAACATTTTCAACATTACATTTCGATTTCAAAAATGGCCTTTAAATTTAGGCTTTTTTAATAATAAAAACTCAAGAAAACTACATTCATAGAGGGGACGGAAAGGAAACTTAGGCTCATTTATAACCCCGTTCGCCGATTGGTCCACATATTTTTTGTTATGTGTGGAAATCTTAAAATTAATCGCGACCAAGTCTTAAACTTTATTTTTCACTGACCTAAAACCGCCAATAACCCAAGAATACATAAATTCATTAATCATTCCTCAAAGAATAGTTCTTGACAAAAATATATTAATAATTGTTTTTGTTTATTTTTGTCAAAAACTTATTGTCAGCATGACAATTTAATTTCTATAACAACAATGTTGTTTTGTAAAATATTTGTTGTTGTATCTGATGCATACACCTTATTAAATACACCTTTAACCATAGTATGGAGGGTACATTCATTTTGTCATTCCGTTTGTAACTCATCGAAATATTTATTTTCGATCCTATAAAATATATATGGGAAATATTGCCAATTTTTTAACATAGCTGAAGCGGAGGTTCACACCTTTATAACTCGGGAACTACTTAAGTATATGAAAAAAAGTGAATAGTTTTGGGTTTATTGATCTGTCATTGCAAACTGTTCGTGATATTGACCTCGAAACTTTATTTTGGTGGAAGCTGTGTCTACTTTAATGTAAAAAAATGTGTAAAAACACGTTGAGGCGAACCAGTTTTTTTATGTTCTCTATCGATTTGTGACTAAGCCACTCATTGTGACTAAGCCACTCATGTAGTATGCACAGCTTCAGAGTAATACTCATCCGAAGGTGCGAATTTTGTGCGATCAAATTTCTAAAAAACCTATTTTTCGGGCTAAATTTTTAGATCTGTCAACTGAATGATATGGGTACCCGCGATCAATAAGGTTTTTTACGTTTCGGATAATATAAAATCTTCTTCGTGAAAATCCATCTACTAGAACGGCGGGAACTGGCCTTCCAAAAACACGAAATTTGGCAAAAAATGTTTTTGAAAATATCGCGGATTTATTTGCGTTTTCTGTGTATCATTTCCGCTTCAATAAATGACCTCATACGGATTTTGATCTTTTTCGAAAAAAGAACTTTAAAAACTTCGGCCGAAAGAGAGATGTACGCAATTTATCTCAAAAATAGTGTGAGCTGGCACATCCATGGTTCTTAATGGACCACATTGAAATGGTATAGATCGATGTATTTTTTTAGGGTGCACACCGAAATCGGATGCGCGTTAATGGCATATGGAGTTTTCGGGAATTATTCGCGTTTTACGATTTTTTGGGTACTTCAATGTAACGTGTGGCACATCTTAGCCGTCAAATGAAATTTCGCAAAATATATATGGATTGGAAGATAAACTTCAGTACTTCCTGGAAACCGCATGCGCATCAAATGATTTTGAGAATTACGCGATTTACACGCAATTTAAAATGTATATTTCATAATATTATTTTATTTTAAGATTTATTCCTATTTATAGAATTCTAAGATTTATCGGAAGGGTCTTGATATAATCCGCAAGGCGTATACTTATACACAAAAAGCGATTATTATTATATATGTCAATTTTTCGGCGAAATTCGGGTAAAATAGCAGAATAACACCAATATTTTTTTCTAAAATTTCTTGTATACAATTAAAAAAATAAACATGATGGCATTATTCTTTCGAACCAAAAACAAATATTTTTCCTCAATATCTTGTTTTGTTGTCGCTGTGATTTAGAAACCGCTACACGGACTTGTGTGATTTTGATATCATTTGATTCATCATGGTGTTTAGATTATGCAGATATTTTTAAATTAATTTTTAGGTGTGTTTATGTCATTAATATGATAAAAATATTGATATAATCTGCTATATTTTTTTATTTTTCTCATATTTCGCGAAGATGTGCAACTTTTACGCGATTATTATAATATATTCATATTCTTATTTTACGGAGGAAGATATATATCAACGTTTTTGGTCAATATAATAAACGGCGTAATTTTAAGATTTTTTTCTTATGCCCAAAATTAAAACCTCGATAACTTTTGCGCGCATCAACCAAAAATTTGATCGCGAACGGTTTTGGAGTCAGAACATTTTTCTCTATGTGTGTACCAAAAATCATTGATGTGCCACAAAAACAAAAAAGCTGATTTTTTGAAAATGGGATATTAAAAAATTGGCAATATTGCCCATATGTATATTCTTTATCAGGGTAAAATTCTAAGACGATCTAGCCATGTCCATCCGTCTGTTGTAATCACGCTATCTTCTGAAGGAATTGAGACAGATAAGTAGGTCAAGTTCAAAGACGGGCTATTTCGGTCCACGTTTAGGCGGGCTATTTCTGTCCGCCCAATTTCGATATTTTGGTGTTCTTGAGCGCGCTTTTCAACCGAATTCGCTGAAATTTGGTACACTGGGTTCTTTTTGGGTACAACTGTCTCCACAAAAATTATAAATATCAGTCCACTTTTTCTGGTATCCCCCTTATAACGGTACCCCCAATTTACGGTATTTTGGGAGGTTTAGATGCGTTTGTAAACCGAATTCGCCGAAACTTGGGTTCTTATTGGGTACCAAATTTCTCCACTAAAAATTATAAATATAGGTTAAAATTGGTATTTTGTAGTCGCATATGGTAATAATCTTCCTACAAAAAATGTATTAATTTTCGCACCTTTTAGGGGTATTTCCCTTATAACCCCCTTCTTATATTAAAATAGTTAGCTGATTAGTTCCGTGTGTAGAGGTTGTCCCCAAATAGGCGTATTTTGTCATAGTATAGGGGATAGCCGATACTTGAAATATTCAGTTTTACCCAACAAGTTATGGAATTCTGAGACGATTTAGCCATCGGTTTTAATCATTCCGCTTTCTAAAAAAATCGTGATAAAAAACTCGAACCTGACGATAATGATATATATCGGCCAGCATTTAGGGCATCTGCCCTATATATTTATACCTCTTGAAGAAAGAATTGAGACACATTAATTAGGCATAGACCTCATATAATTATAACCCTACATATTCGCTAATTCCTACACTAGGTAATATAACTTTGTAATCTAAATTGTAGTAGTTTGAGGATTGTATATTCTACCATGCGTTATTAGTATCAGTTCACGCTTTGGGGGTTTCATTAAAAATTGCTGAAATTTGTATTTGGTGTACATAATGGTTTACATAAATCGGTTTGTAGAATTATCGCTATAGGTTCACTTTTTGGTATGTTCCCTCTAATTTCATTTCAAGTATCTGTCAGTATATCTATGGTGCGGGTATTCAAAGTTCAGCCCGGCCGAACTTAACGCTTTTTCACTTGTTTGGTACTACTATTTACAATTAAGTATCAGAGGAAAATAATCAGCCATAAAGTTTTTATAGCTGTTGAATAAGTAGTGAGATATAGAACTCTAAAAAAAGTGCCGAATGGTTCCAAACTCTCCCCTAATCGTGCGCACCAGCCGGCCAGACGTACAGACGGACATTTGTAAATCGACACCAAATTGTCTGAAACGGATTTGGTCCAATGAAATATGGGGTCAAAAACCAATATTTCGATGAGACACATTTTCACCGCATCAAATATATATATATGGCTGAGGGAATAAAAACGTAAACAAAAGCCACATTTTTGAAATTAGACTTGAGAGAAAACAGCTGACTTTCGATAGCTGGGTGACCTTATTAATATATTTTGAAGCAGAGTAATGACATGTGAGCGGGTGAATTGTTTTTGAATTTGCATCAAGGGCCGCCTTGCTGTCGGCATATATAGTCACAGGTCATATCTTCTAGAAGGTTGAAAACTTTTACTGGATCGGTCGCATCAAACGGCAGTTAGATAGGGTTATGTCACTATAGCAGAAATTTGAGATAGATTTCAAGTGTAGCATCATTTGGGCAACTATACAAGTTTTTACCTTCTCTTCGCTGGGAACCATTGTGAGAACCATTTAATTCTTGCATCCAAATCCAGTTACCATATTCTTATGACCGTGTGGATCCTGGTTTAGTGCGAAGTCGATACTGGAGGAGTTGCAATGTCGATATTAGGTCAGCTGCAGCCTTATAATGGTTTAGTGTCTGCATATGCTTATGAGGAAGGCGGATGTTTAGCATTTCGCGAGAAAACAGTGGTTCTTCTTGGATGGATTGAGAATTCTCTGCTTACAAATTTTAGGACCGACGTTTTGATTCTCAGTCAAATTTCTCTAAATTCATAGAAGTTAAGATATTTTAAAGCAAATATATTTATTATTAATTTTAAACTTTTGGAGTAGTCCATATCTTGTTGTTTTATGAATCGCTCTTGGCCCTTTGGACTAGATTCACGTATACGAAAATATATTTAATTGAAAAAATATATATTTAATTGAAAATTCTTAGTGATGAATAACCCTCATGCAATTATTTACTTCTCATGTAATTTGCCCTTGTTATGTGTCCGCTTAAATAGATACCAACAAGAGTTTTAGAATTACCATAATTTTGAAAAGCTTTAAGGGCAACTGGGAAACCCCTTATTAAAACTTCATATAACTAGTCACTTGTTGGCAAGAATATCTCAGTAATTAGATGCTGTACTATGTCTATTAACTTGTTTCTCGCTTCCTTTGATCTAGATAACTATGAGTCGATTTATTGTTGTTGTACTCCAGCCTTTTATTACCACACATGCTGCAAGAATAACAAGGGAAAATTACAGGTTTTCACAAGAACTTGTCATAATTTCTGTGCTAATTTGTAATCATCAAGAGTATGAAGTACAGTAGGCAATCTTTACATCAAATTCGTGCTATTCCCCTTCTGCGTGATCCATCACTTGACTCTCTTTTATATGCCTTTTGTGCAGGGGCATCCTCTCCATTCTCACAACATGACCTAGCCAACGTCGTCATTGCAACTCAATACGTCTAACAATGTCTATGTCCGAGAATAGCTGTTACAACTCATGGTTCATTCGACGGCGATATTCACCGTCAACGCAGATCGGCTCATAGATCTTTCGGAGAATTTTTCTCTCAAACTCTCCAAGAGCTGCCTCATCTGCTTGCGTAAGTATCCATGCTTCAGATCCGTATAACAGCACGGGTAGTATAGGTGTCTTGATCTGGCGGGAGGTGGCCTTGCTTTTGAGTTGTTTGCACAGATCATAGTAGCATCGGTTGGCCATCACTATCCTTCTCCGAATGTCGAAACTGATGTCATTCGTTTTATTTATGGCGGTACCAAGGTATATAAAATCTTTGACTACCTCGAAGCTGTAGTTCTCAAGTTCCACAGTTGATCCGAGTCTACTGGACGTCTTGCGCGTTGCGCCAGACCCACTTTGGCAGACTCCTTCTCAATTTCTCCAAAGGTGGCTGTTACTGCTCTCAATGTTCGACCCATTATGTCGATGTCATCGGCGTAAGCGAGTAACATATGTTGTTTGGTGTACAGAGTGTCATTTCTGTTCACTTTTGCCTCTCGTATGACCTTTTCCAGCAGGATGTTAAAAAGGTCACACGACAAACTATCATCGTTCGGTATTAAAGGGCTCCGAAAGGTCCTTTCCGACTATAACTGCTGATTTTCAGCCTGTTAAAGTTATCCTGCATAGCCGAATTAATTTTGCAGGAACGCCAAACGCAGACATAGCTTTATACACCTCTGAACGGATAGGGCTGTCGAATGCGGCTTTATAGTCGACGAATAGGTGGAATGTGTCGATGTGTTTTTCGTGGGATTTTTTTTCCAGGATTTGGCGCAGAGTGAAAATCTGGTCAATGGTGGATTTGCCAGGTCTGAAGCCACATTGGTGTGGTCCAATAATGTCATTGACCATTGACTTCAGTCGTTAACACAGCACGCTGGATAGCACTTTATATGCGATGGGAAGGAGACTTATTCCTCTATAGTTAGCACATATCGTCTTGTCTCCTTTTTTTGTGTACGGAACACATGATGCCGAGGTTCCAATCTTTGGTCATGTATTCTTCTAGCCAAATTGTACTAATCAGCTTGTGTATGCTCCTGACCAGCAACTGACCAGCATCGGCAGCTGTTGGTTTATTATTCTTCAGTCGATTGATTGCTATTCTGACCTCATCCTGGCTAGGTGGTGTACACTAAATACCGCCATCTCTTATTGGTTCTGGGGAATCTTCTTCACCGCCACTATTTGATACCAAAAGCTTTTCGAAATGCTCCTTCCATATCCTCAATACGCTGTCTGTATCTGTCACGAGGTTTTCTTCTTCATCTTTAGGATTTGCCTTCGTTGTTTTACTCGTTGGTAAAATTTCCTGACTTCATTCTGACTCCTGTACATCTCGATTTGCTCACGCGCTGATGTAGAAGAATTTCGCTTTTATACGGATTATAGCAATTCGACCATTATGTCGATGTCATCGGCGTAGGCGAGTAACATATGTTGTTTGGTGTACAGAGTGTCATTTCTGTTCACTTTTGCCTCTCGTATGACCTTTTCCAGCAGGATGTTAAAAAGGTCGCACGACAAACTATCATCGTTCGGTATAAAGGGCTCCGAGAGGTCCTTTCCGACTTTAACTGCTGATCTTGTGCCTGTTAAAGTTATCCTGCATAGCCGAATTAACTTTGCAGGAATGCCAAACGCAGACATAGCTTTATACACCTCTGAACGGATAGGGCTGTCGAATGCGGCTTTATAGTCGACGAATAGGTGGAATGTGTCGATGTGTTTTTCGTGGGATTTTTTTTTCCAGGATTTGGCGCAGAGTGAAAATCTGGTCAATGGTGGATTTGCCAGGTCTGAAGCCACATTGGTGTGGTCCAATAATGTCATTGACCATTGAATTCAGTCGTTCACACAGCACGTTGGATAGCACTTTATATGCGATGGGAAGGAGACTTATTCCTCTAGAGTTAGCACATATCGTCTTGTCTCCTTTTTTGTGTACGGAACACATGATGCCGAGGTTCCAATCTTTGGTCATGTATTCTTCTAGCCAAATTGTACTAATCAGCTTGTGTATGCTCCTGACCAGCAACTGACCAGCATCGGCAGCTGTTGGTTTATTATTCTTCAGTCGATTGATTGCTATTCTGACCTCATCCTGGCTAGGTGGTGTACACTAAATACCGCCATCTCTTATTGGTTCTGGGGTATCTTCTTCACCGCCACTATTTGATACCAAAAGCTTTTCGAAATGCTCCTTCTCTCGTTGGTAAAATTTCCTGACTTCATTCTGACTCCTGTACATCTCGATTTGCTCACGCGCTGATGTAGAAGAATTTCGCTTTTATACGGATTATAGCAATTCGCTCATCTACTGGAGTGAATCTGGAGACTAGGTCTTTTATTCTCCTATTAACCATAAATCCGCAGCCAAATTCACGTCTCGTTTCATGGCAGCTATAATACAGGGCGTAATCATCAGATTTACTTACGTCAGTCCCTTTCCATCACATTTTCTGTAAAGCAATAAACCAAAACGAAAACTGTGCATTGGCCATTCAAGGTGGAGATTCGCAGATCGTGGTCCTTTATATGTTTGCTGGGGTCGTCAAAATTATCATCATTCACTGTAAAAATTGTCCCACATTTTGCTTGACATCACAATTGTAGCATCCGTATTTTGAAAATCCTTGCTTCATTGTCCAACCGAAGCAGCCGTAAATTCGCATATCGAGTTTTCACAGGGTAGAATACATCCTCACAGAAATGTTTTTAATATGGACACATGTTTCGAAAAGGTTCCGCTTTTTGTTAATGGTCCACAATATCGGGCTTGATATTGACCGAAAGCTATAATACACACAACATAGTTTTGTAGGGTATAAACATTAAAACTTACCGATTGCAATTACATCTTATTTTTCACTGTTGAGAAATAAAGGAGTTACGTCTTATAAGACCACTCCTATTCAAGGGTAGGAGGAGACTTTGTTCGAAACATTAACTCACCCAAAGCATCCCGGACGAAATTTGAATTTTATGCTTATCCAACTACATGAATACAGAGATGATGATCTAACAGCTGTTCTCAGCCTATCGTTAGCCACTAGCGTTCTTACTAAAGCCTGGAAAATATTAAGTGTTGTCCAGCTTCTAAAGCTTGAATTGACGCCAGTAGAGGTAAAGAAGTTGTTTTCCAGCTATCCGACTGTATATTTTCAGGAATATACAGTACATAAACAGCATTGTCGAACAAATGAAAATTATTATGGACGAAATAAATATTCTATTCGATGAAAACGATGATAACCCGCTGACATGTTTAAAATTGGCGCCCAATATATAGATTATTTTATGTTGGGTGCCAGATATATGTCAACAACCATAGAGATCAACAGGAAGTTCCCCATGAAGATTTTGGGAGGTATAATAAGAACCCAGAAGGCAAATATCGCCACATTTTTATTTGTCGCTTACAAGGTTTTGAATTGGTATCCAAAGACAATAAATCTATGGTTTCATAGTCCGTTTCTACTTTTACCCGATCCTTGCTCAGAAAACCTCATATCTACGAACACTAATACATTTCATATACATTTTAGATTATGATAAACTGTCCTATTTGTCTCCATATATAAACCCCTTTATGTGAAATTTAAATGATCGGAAAGTATGACCCGAGACTTTATACGCTCCCAAGAAGATTTATGTTTGCCCTTGAAAACTACCGACTTGCATTTTCCTACGATGAGTCGCCTTTTGGTAGAATTATTCTTGGTCTGATAGCCACATTTTGTCTTCTTGTCTACCTCACTATCTTCAACGAATCAATGATCAAAACGAAATTAACTGTGGCGAATCATATTAACACCGACTAACTTTATTTGCCGCCATTCGTGCATTTAATAATAAAGTAATATACATTTGTAATGTTCAAAGAAACCAACCGACTACAAAAAAAAAAACTTCGTGTACATCGCCGTATGCGGTATTCAAATTGATATGGCCTTAATCTTAATTAGATGCATGTAAGTTAGCAAGCGAACATTTTGCCATTCTAATGCAGCGATTTCTTAATCAGTTTAACTGGTTTCTTTGGCTTTGGTACTGCACTTGTACTCCACTAAAGTTGGGAAAGTTCGCTGGACATGGCAGCAGAACAAGAAGAAATATCATTTACATTAGGATTTGAAAGGCGATTTAAATTTCACCATTTCTAATAGCACAATCAACAAGGGGGGGATATCTCCAACTCTTTTGTAGCGTTATGTGTCACAGATAATAATAATGGCGATATGACAACCGGAAATGATGCGGCTGTTGCTGCTGCAGACTATGAAGATCTTCATTTTGTTAATATTCATTGCAGCTGTATTCGTGTTATTCGCTTACATTTTATTCCAAAAAACAAATGTGCATACATCTCAAATGAAGTTGTAGAAAATTTGACATTGAAGAGAAAATTGTAGACCAGCATCTTTATGTGTGTCGCCAATTTGAGTTGCCATTCATTTTCCAAACTGTCTTTCATTCTATCACTTCATCCTGACACTCGTTGTGATTTCTACCTTTCTAACGATGCGTCAAAAAATTACAAATCTTGGCTGATTCCGAAAATTTTTTAATGGATTTTAAATTACCATATTATACAGGTTTTAAAATTGGCACAGTTTGCAAATGCAAGAGTAATAAAAACAAAGCAAGTTGAAAAGCATTAACTTCGGCTGGCCGAACATTGAACATTGGATACTTGTAATGGAAATCCGGATCTATATCGACAATTCTACCAAGCGATTGTAATAAACCATTGAATATGAAATTTTTGAAAGCGTACGTCCCTTCGGCTATACTTAAAGCGGAACCATTATTGATTATATAGTGTAGGAATTACATAACATTTGGAGTTTTCATTATATGAGGTGCTATGCCTAATTAAGGACCGATATAGCTCAATTTCTAACCTAACATGTTTGCATCTCAATACCTTCTTCCAAGCTAAATATTAAACAAGTGAAAAAGCGGTATGTTCGGCCCGGCCGAACTTTGAATACCCTCCACCATAGTTATATTGACAGGTACTATAAATGAAAATATAGGGAACATACCAAAAAGTGGACCTATACCGATATTTCTAAAAACGGATTATGTAAACCATAATATTTTTATTATGGTTTTAGAAATTTTTAAAGGATAATTATACCCTCAGCCTTATGGCTAATGAGGGTGTATACACTTTAACACGATGAAAATGGTTCTAGTCCATGGTCCATGTTTCTTTGGACCAAATCCGTTTCAGAAAATTTAGATTTCATCCGAACTTTGCCCATCTTATTATTTCTTCCAAGCTTAGTTCAAATTCGAAGATGGGAATATCGGTATACTTCTTCTGGAACCTCCAATCAGGGGCTAGGTCTAAATGCGGCTATAGTTCATTACCGAACCTTAAGTTTTAATTTTTTATCTCTCTATCCTCCGCAGTGGAAATGATTACAAAAGGGTCTTAGAACCAAACTCAAAACGCGCAACAAATCAGATAACTATTTTAATATAAATAAAAAGGGGGTTATATGGGGGCTACCCCAAAAAAGGGGGCGAGTATTAATAATTTTTGGTAGGGAGATTTGTTACCATATACGACTACAAAATACCAAATTGCAGCAAATTCGGTTGATATCCGAAAAAAATTGACCTATATTCATAATTTTTTGTAGAGAGATTTGGTACCTATTAAGAACCCAATGTATTAAATTTCAGCGTATTCGGTTGAAAAACGCGCTCAAGAACCCCAAAATACCGAAAATTGGGGCGTACCCTTATATGGGGGATATCCGAAAAAATTAACCTATATTTATAATTTTATGTGGAGAGATTTGGTACCTATTAAGAACTCGAAACACTAAATTACAGCCAATTCGGTGGAAAAATACGATCAAAACCCCCCAAAATACTGAAAATTAGGAGGTACCGTTATATGGGGGCTACCAGAAAAAGTGGACCTATATTTATAATTTTTTAATAAGAACTCAATGTACCAAATTTCAGCGTATTCGGTTGAAAAACGTGCCCAAGAACCCCAAAATACCGAAAATTGGGGGGTACTTTTATATGGGAGCTATGCCTAAACGTGGACCGATATATACCATCTTCGAACTTGACCTGCCTGCAGACAAAAGACAACCCTATGCAAATCCATACTATGGTAGGTATCATTATATGGGGGCTAGGCCGAGTTAGTTCATTTTCGAACCTGACTTTCAAGTTTTTATCTCCACATCCTCCAATGGTAGAATAATTACGAGATATGGCTAAATGGTCTAGGAATTTCATACTTTCTAGGGTATAAACTGACAATTTCGAGTACAGAATATATATACCTAAACTTGGATCGATAAGGCCCATTTTCGAACTTGACCTGTCTGCAGACAAAAGACAACTCTAAGCAAAATTTTGACAATTTATCTCAATTCGTTTAGTGGATAGATTGATTACAACATACGGGCATTTTTAAATCTTCGTCGAATTTTACGGTGGTCAAGAATATATACTTTCTATTATATTGCTTCCTCAACTGTATCAGGTGAACACCATTCAATGCTTTTTGATAGACCAGTTGATCGAGAGACTCTCTCTTTTGTATCTCCGGACCTCTCTCTCAAGACCATAATGGTGTGATTCAGATGGCTGCTTCTGCACCACTCATGAAGATATTATATCGACAACCACTTACTGTGTTGGCGTGCACATGAGCACAATTCTGGAATATTTTTTTTTTGCTTGCGGAGCATTTATGTTAGCGGACTATCATTATGCGTCACCAAGTACTGCCGGCTAGTGTCTTCAGAACCTTGTTCCTATTCCTGACCTTATCAAAAATAGTATTCGCGGGCGATTTATATGGACTCGAATATTACTCCTACAATCTTGGGTAAATATGTCTGAATTATCGACCCAAAGACCTTTACATTCAAAGCTAGCTGCTTTTTCGATGTCCATGTGGTGAACAGAAGAAGATGTCCATGTGGTGGAGAAGGATTGTGATGGCCAACAGATGCTACTATGGTCTAAGTAAGCAGTTTAGAAACAAGGCCACCTCCCGCCAGACCAAACTCACACTTTACAAGACGCTGATACTACCCGTGCTATTATATGGATCAGAAGCATGGGTACTTGCGCAAGCAGATGAGGCAGCTCTTGGGGTGTTTGAGAGAAAAATTCTCCGAAAGATCTACGGGCCGATCTGCGTCGACGGTGTGCTGTACACAACTGAGAATTCATTGTCAACAACGACTGACGGTATAAGAAAAAAGGGAATACGTGTTTAATAATCATAATCTCTAAGTTACGAAATAGCGTGCAAAGATCTCGTTTTATAGTAATGTGCTGCTTCGAAATTCGTTAGCAATTGGGTAACATTCACGAATGCTTGGAGAGACCAATGTTTCAAGAGCCTGACGATAAAAGTGAGACTTCAGAAGGGTGATACTCTGCCCATTTTCCAGACATTGGGACTATTAAGGTGGCTAACGATAAATTGAGGAATTTGGCTCCTAGCTCATCCAGTTGCTTCATCATCACTATAGAGATTCCATTAGCATCAATCTCTTGGATGACACTAATGGCACTTGCAATATAGAGGTCGCAATATTTCATATAATATGGGATTTATCGGACCAAATTTGTGTATAGCCCCAATAAGAAAAGTTCCCACAATATTCGAGACTTTTGGACATGTTTGGTTAGTTTTTATTCCATGTTTCGACCAAATCCGTTTCAGACAATTTGAAGTCGATTTAAAATTGTTGCCTGTCTGTCTTTTTCGCCGGCTGGTGCGCACGATAGCTTTCGAAAGAAGTAACTGATTTTATTCAAATTTTGCGCATCGTAATATTTCTTCCAAACTTAGTTTAAGTTCGAAGATAGGGAGTATCGGTCCACTCATTCTGGTACCTCCCACACAAAATGGTCAAAATTTTGCTGAAAATGAATTTTCTAATATCATGCGAACTCGGATAGTCCGAATTAAAGCAAACTTTGTACAACCTATTATCTTTCCCAAACCGTAGGTGGGGACTATCGGCCCTTCTGGTACCTCCCTCACAAAGGGTCAACATTTGCATTATTTATAAATCTAATATCAGGCGAATGGAATGTCCGATTTGAATCGACATTTTTACAACTATTATCTATATCTTTACAAAGCCTAGATCAAGTCCGAAGGTGTGACTCATCGGCTCTCTCCTTCTGGTACCTACTCAAAAAGGGTCTATGTTATATAAACTTGTAAATTTAATTTAAAGCTAATTGAATAACCAATTTGATAAACATTAAATCCGATTAAAAGGGAACCCTGACTCTCGTATGAACTAGGATTATTGACTTCGCTCAAAAATCAACAAAATGCTAGAACTTTGAGAAAATTGTTTTAGAAAACCGCCTATTTTTTACCACAAACCAAGTTAATAATTAAGGAAGATCTTGACCGATTGAATTCATTCTAGTTCATAGAATAGCTATACACTCACAGAGAAACGTCCCAAAATTTGGAATCGATCGGAGTATTAGTTTTTGAGTTATCGTACCCGCCAATCGCAAAAACGCTGCTTGGAGAAAAGTTTGAGAAGCCCTCTTGCCGTCACCTATATTGATAATCTTCAGTGGAGAGATTAGTACCCAATAAGCAATCAATGTGCCAAATTACGTCGAATTTTATAAAAAAAAAACGCACTCAAAACCCCAATACTTATCTATCTGCAGATAAAAACTCTATGCAAGTTTTTGCGAGCTCAATTGGATAGCTTGAGTGATTGCATTAGACAGACGGACATGCCTAAATCAGATCAAGAATATACATACTTTATAGGATCGGAAATAATTATTTCGATTAGTTACAAACGGAAAAATAAATTCACTTGAAATTTTATAGGGACATTCTTGAATTAATGTAGATTCGAATTAAATCAAAATAAAAAACCAGTAAGGAAAGTAGTAAGTATGGATATATTAAACAGGACTATTAACATGAAATTGGACGAAATAAAATATGTGAAATTTATCTAAATGTGCATCTACCTAGATCTATCCATAAACATGTCATTCGTCTGTTGCAATGGGATAAAAGTATGTAAATCGACAAATATAAATAGTTCATCCGTTGGACTATGTCTGTACTTCTAGAAAACGCAACTACGTAATTCTATGCTCAATTTTGTACGTTGTGCAAAATTTGATGACAATCTGACTAACATGAGGAATTTAATGCCCAATTTACTTAAAATCGGTCAAAAATATATATATGGAAGCTATATCAAAATATGATGCGATTTCAATGAAACTTGTCACAGGTTACATTATACTAATTTCTGTACGTTTTGTTCCTATC
>NW_026879095.1:0-25723 GCF_032173495.1 Musca vetustissima
CAAACACATATTCACATAAAGGCAGCCAACAACATCTCTTTTGCTTGTCAAAATTGTTTCCAAAAAAATATTTCGCCCCAAAATAAAAATGATGAACTATGTAAAAACTAACAAAGTAGAAAAATGGCAATATGCTGTATGGCTGTGTAAACAACACAAATACACGAATACATACATACATAGTTGTTAACAACAAAAATAGTAGCTGTCATGGGAGTTGCAAATATAGCGACTGAAAAGGGTATTGCTCTGAAAATTAAAAGAAATCAAGATCCTTGAAAAAATATTTGTTTACAAAATATAAAAAACTGGGATCTTCAAAAAAGATATTCTTTATAAAATGCACGTGTTATCTAGGCCTTGAAAAATTATTTTTTTTAAAAAATCCAGGCCTCTATTAGGTCTTGAAAAAATATTCTTTAAAAAATCCACGCCCTGGATAGGCATTGAAAAAATATTCTTTAAAAAATCCACGCTTTACCCAAGGCCTTCAAAAAATATTCTTTAAAAAAATTCACGCCCTGGATAGGCCTTGAAAAAATATTCTTAAAAAATCCACGCCTAATCTGGGCCTTGAAAAAATATTCTTTAAAAAATCCACGTCCTGGATAGGCCTTGAAAAAATATTCTTTAAAAAAATCCACGCCCTGGATAGGCCTTGAAAAAATATTCTTTAAAAATCGACGCCTAATCTAGGCCTTGAAAAATTATATTTTAAAAAATCCACGCCTTACCCAAGGCCTTGAAAAAATATTCTTTAAAAAATCCACGCCTCTATTAGGCCTTGAAAAAATATTCTTTAAAAAATCCACGCCTCTATTAGGCCTTGAAAAAATATTCTTTAAAAATCGACGCCTAATCTAGGCCTTGAAAAAATATTCTTTAAAAAATCCACGCCTAATCTAGGCCTTGAAAAAATATTCTTTAAAAAATCCACGCCTAATCTAGGCCTTGAAAAAATATTCTTTAAAAAATCCACGCCTAATCTAGGCCTTGAAAAAATATTCTTTAAAAAATCCACGCCTAATCTAGGCCTTGAAAAAATATTCTTTAAAAAATCCACGCCTAATCTAGGCCTCGAAAAAATATTCTTTAAAAAACACACGCCTAATTTGGGCCTTGAAAAAAAATTCTTTAAAAAACCCACGCCTAATTTGGGCCTTGAAAAAATATTCTTTAAAAAATCCACGCCTGATCTAGGTTTTGAAAAAATATTCTTTAAAAAATCCACGCCCTGGATAGGCCTTGAAAAAATATTCTTTAAAAAATCCACGCCCTGGATAGGCCTTGAAAAAATATTCTTTAAAAAACCCACGCCTAATCTGGGCCTTGAAAAAATATTCTTTAAAAAATCCACGCCCTGGATAGGCCTTGAAAAAAATATTCTTTAAAAAACCCACGCCTAATCTGGGCCTTGAAAAAATATTCTTTAAAAAATCCACGCCTAATCTGGGCCTTGAAAAAATATTCTTTAAAAAATCCACGCCTAATCTGGGCCTTGAAAAAATATTCTTTAAAAAATCCACGCCTAATCTGGGCCTTGAAAAAATATTCTTTAAAAAATCCACGCCTAATCTAGGCCTTGAAAAAATTTTCTTTAAAAAATCCACGTCTAATCTGGGCCTTGAAAAAATATTCTCTAAAAAATCCACGCCTAATCTAGGCCTTGAAAAAATATTCTTTAAAAAATCCACGCCTAATCTGGGCCTTGAAAAAATATTCTTTAAAAAATCCACGCCTTATCTAGGCCTTAAAAAATTATTTTTTTTAAAAATCTAGGCCTTAAAAATTATTTTTACAAAGATGTGTGAAAGAAATATTCTTTAATATCAAAAGACTTTTATAGTCCTTTACAAGTTTTGCATTTAAATTCCTTACAATTACATTTATCACCTAACAACAAATGGGAGGAACAAGCAAGCACCTCCCGAATGCCATGCCCGAAGAGGAATGTTTATTAAATTTATGGTGTGAACATAAAACAAAGTACCAAAGAGAAAAAGCTGCAGCATTAAAACAACAACAAAGGATGTACCTCCTCAAAATGACCCAAGAACAAACTAAACAAAAATTATCAACACTCCAGGGTAGAACAGAAGGTTTGGCATATAAACTAAATTTTACTTGCATCGAATACTAAGGAATTGAAATGGAGTTGGTGCCGGGAACAAAGTCACGATGCAACAAAAATGTAATAGGGTGGAGATTTTTAGGGTGGTACATTCTCTTTAAAGGGAAATATGTGTAAAACAGAAAAATTGCGTCAGAGTGTGACCTACCAGAATCCTTGAACTAAATAGATTTACTTTTGAGCAATTACAAATAAAATTCCAAATAGAAGAATTTATTCTTATCAATAGGCACAGTTGAAATATTTCCTCAATAATGTCGATTTATCAATTCTGGACGCTGGTCTCTGAACCGGAATCAAGTCATAGATTATTTTCATATTCAATATAATTTTGCGAATTCTTGGTTTCCCATTTGTATTTTCTATTTTTATATACTTTTTAAATAATTTATATTTTTGCAAAAATAAAATCCGCCAGTCATTGCCTCTTCACATTAATTGTATTCCCCAAATGCTTTATACAAAATACAATTTTTCTAATTAAATGTTTAATAATAATTACATTTTGCTATCGCAAATCACACAAATTTGCCCACATCGTCTTGACCTTGAACGATTATAAATAATTTGTTATTTTTTTTTATTGACATTTCCAAAGGCCTTTCTCTTCTTCAGTGGCGTCGTCATCGTCTGAAACGTCTCCATCGCCGCTTCCACGAATTGCATTAATGCAATCAATATTTTGTTGGTGGGTATTGGTTTGGGTTTTTTTCTCTGGTGTGTTGAAAAAATATTCAATCAATTTTAATTTACTGGCCCCCATTTCTGAGAATTATGTGAGGTTTGTAATCAATGCCACACAGACGAAGAAAAAAAATTATAAAAACGGCTTCCCACTATGGCGAGCTCTATCGCCATAAAAGCAGTCAAACACAGGGAAGTCTTTCCTGACATTGTATGTGTCTATTTTAATTAATAATTTTTTATAGATTCTTTTTTTATTTATTATAATATGTTTGATCGTTGTCTTCTAAGAGGCACGATTTTTTTTATTTGGAAATATGAATTTCCTGTAAAATCTTTAGATTTTTTTAAGCAACTAATATGGATGTTTTGAAGAATATTGATCAAGGCTTTAAGTGAGGCGTGGCTTTTAAAGCAATGGGGTTTCAATGCCTTAAAGAAGTCGTGAAGTGGGGTTTTTTGAATAGTTTTTTTCAATGGTTAATAGAGGCGTGGATTTTTTAAGGGTTAATGAAAAAGTGGATTTGTTGAAGATTTTTTTTCCAAGAGTTAACATAGGCGTGATTTTAAAAAAAATTTAAGGGTTAATAGAGGCTTTAATTTTTCAAAGCTGGGATTTTTTGAAGAATTTTGATATAGGCTTGGATTTTTAAAGACCTTTTAAAGGGTTACTAGAGGCGTGTTTTTTTAAAGAAAGTTTTCAAGTGTTAATAGAGTTCTGAAATTTTTTTTCAAGGATTAATAGAGGCATGGATGTTTTTAAAGATTTTTTTTAAAAGAGGCATGGCTTTTTTGTCAAGACCTTAGGCGAGGGGTGGATTTTTAAATAATTTTTTCAAGGCCTTAGACAAGGCTTGGATTTGTGAATGTATTTGTTTAAGGTTTAATAGAGGTGGATTCTAATAGGCGTGGAATTTTTTCAAGACCTTAGGCAAGGCGCGGATTTTTAAATAATTTTGTCAAGGCCTTAATGGAAGATTTTTTAACATTTTTTAAAGCCTTAAATATGGTGCCGATTTTTTAAATATTTTTTAAAGCCTGAAATATGATGCGGATTTTTTAAATAATCTTTTTTGTCAGTGGTTATAGATGCGTGGATTTTTTGCAGGGTTAATAGAGGCCTGACTTTATGAAATATTTATTTAATGGTCCTAGGCAAGACGTGGTTTTTTTAATAATTTTTTTTTTCAAGGGTAAATCAAAACATGAATTTTTAACGAATATTTTTTTCAAGGGTATATCAAGGCGTGGATTTTTTAAAGAATATTTTTACAAGGGTAAATCAAGGCGTGTCTTTTTTAAAGGGTATTTTCAAGTGTAAATCAAGGCGTGTATTTTTAAATGATATTTTTCAAGGGTAAATCAAAGCGTGTCTTTTTTAAAGGATATTTTTTCAAGGGCAAGGGGTTTGAAAGAATGTTTTTTTTAGGGACCCAGAATAGTTTTTCAAGCACCCACAGAGTTTTCGAAGCAGAAGAAGAATAGTTGTCGAAGCACACACAGAGGTATGGAGGTGTGGATTTTTTAATAATAAATTCTTAGGTTCCAAGAAAAATTTGTAGAGACCCAATAAGAGACTGGTCTTGTCTCTTATTCATAGCAGGGATTTGAACGTTTCTAGATAAATTCGAGCATTGCTGGATCTGTACAAATTTTTCTTGGAATAAGAGACAAGACCAACAGGGCTCTTCCAAAACTGATGGTCCTTTTGAGGACTTCAACAAAATTAAAAGATCCCTGTAAGGTTCTTCTATAGAGGACCCTTAAAAGGGTATTTTATAAGTAAAAAAAAACTTGAATCGTGCTTTTATGGATAGAAGTCTCGTTAATAGGTAGAGAATTCCTCTCAGGTCATTCTATAGATAGAAGACTCTTCACATGTCCTTCTATAGAAAAATCCGTAAATACACCTTAATCCGTATCAGACACTCTTCAAAGGCTTTACTGTAGTCAAACCTTCACACCTTCTTCTATTGGTGACACTTTTCAAGATAGAAGCCCCCACAGACTTTCCTCTTGGCAGATTATCTCTGCCATGAACTGAAACCCATTCTATAGATAGAAGGTACTTTACCAGATAGAAAACCCCCATAGTCTTTTATATAAATAGAAGGACCTTTAGGGAATTTCTATAGAAAGAAGGGATAATTGGGATAATCGGGCGTTATAGATAGCGTACCCTTTAAAGTGTTGTTTATACCCTTCACCACACTGTGGTACAGGGTATTATGTCTTTGTGCATATGTTTGTAACAGGCAAAAGGAAAAGAGATAGACACATGGTTCCTTTTAAGAATATGCATAGAATCACTTTTTAAGTCGATTTATACATTTCCGTCCGTCCATGTATTTTTGTTAACAAAGTACAGGTCGCATTTGTGATCCGATTTGGATGAAATTTACCACAGTTCATTTATTTGGCCCAAAGACGAAACCTATTGAAATTGGGAAAAATCGGTTCAGATTTAGATATAGCTCCCATATATATATTCGTCCGATTTTAGGTAAATAGTGGACCAAAGTCCCTATGTATCCTTCGATTTGCACGAACATTGGCATAGCATTCTGAATTAAGCCTAGAACGACGTGTGTTAAATTTCGTGAAAATCAGTTGAGATTTAGATATAGCTCCCATATATTGTTTCGCCCGATTTTTGGTAAATGGTGCACCAAAGTCCCTGAAAATCTTTCGATTTGCATAAATTTTGGCATAGCGTACTGAATTAAGTCTAGAATGATGTGTGCTAAGTTTCGTGAAAATCGGTTCAGATTTAGATATAGCTCCATATATAGTTTCGCCCGATTTTAGGTAAATGGTGCATCAAAGTCCCTGAAAATCTTTCGATTTGCACGAATTTTGGCTTAGCGTCATGAATTAAGTCTAGAAAGACGTGTGCAAAGTTTCATGGAAATCGGTTCAGATTAAGATATAGCTCCCATGTATATTTTCGTCGGATTTTATCTAAATAGTGCATCAAAGTGCCCATATATCTTTCGATCTTGGGATAGCGTAATGATTTAAATCTAGAATGATGTGAACAAAGTTTCGTGAAAATCGGTTCAGATTTACATACACCTCTATATATATTTCCGTCCGATTTTAAGTAAATGGTGCACTAGCGATCCATAGCTAGGCCGATTGACACAACGTACTGAAGTTAATATAAATTAATCTCTGATAAGTTTCCTTGAAATCGGTTCAGATATAGATATAGCATAGCTTCCATATATAATTTCGACTTTAGGATACATATGCTGAATATACCCAAAGTGGTGAAGGGTATCATATAGTCGGCAAAGTCCGACTTTACTACTTTCCTTACTGGTTTAATATATTTCT
This sequence comes from Musca vetustissima, assembly GCF_032173495.1. NCBI lineage: Eukaryota > Metazoa > Arthropoda > Insecta > Diptera > Muscidae > Musca > Musca vetustissima. The sequence goes on from NW_026879095.1 coordinate 6,155, forward strand.
TTAAGTTTACAGAGGCGTGAAGTTTTTAAAACATATTTCTTCATAGAGCAAAAGAGACGACGATTTGTTAAAGAATATTTTTTCTAGAATCCACAGATACGTGGATTTTAAAATATGTTTTCAAAGAATCAACAGAGGCGTAGAGTTTTAACGATTTTTTTTTTAATGGACCAACATCATGGCGGGATTTTTTTTTTAAATGATATATTTTTCAAGGACCAAAGGAGGCGTGAATTCTTCGATATTATTTTGCGAAGTACTCAAAGAGACAACAAATTGTTAGAAAATATTTTTTTTTTTTCTAGAAACCATAGATTATTTCTGTAAAGAAAATCCCCTTCCAAATGCCATTAATATCCAATTACCTTGCATTTAATTTAAAACATAAAGAAATAAAATAAATACAATACAAAATTTTTTGCACTTTCTTTCTGTATTTATGTTCATTGTTTTCGATGAACTCATATTTCTTTTAAATGACAATGCAAAAACTTTTTGGCAGACAATTTAAAATTTAACCTCTACTGTCATTGCACCCAGCAAACAAAAAACCAAGCCATGATTAATTTAATGATTTGATATGCCATTCACGTTTGCTATTTTTTTTTTTTTTGCTCCTCTGCACTGCAAATTTGTTTTTATTTGAAAGGTTAATGAACCACAAAATGATAAAAAAACAAATTTTGCACTGTATGCCAATTTTGAGCCAAATGAACAAAAAAAAAAAAATAACAAAAAGCAAAGTAAAAAATTCACACACACAAAAACTGGCGACAATAATGGTTAAGTAAATCCATTACAAAAAAAAAAAAACAAAATATATATATATATATATATATCCGACAAAGCTCAAACTATAACTAAAACTCAACGAGGGAATGCACAATTGAACGAAAGTACGAACACCTCATCAAATGCCTCTCTCCCTTGTTCCCTGTCTATTTTTCCGGTTGGTTGCTTGGTTGTCTGTCTGCCAGTATTTTGACAATTCATATCCAACAATGGTGTTGTTGTGCTATTTAGCAAGAGGTGAATGGGACATAAAGCAAACGACAGGAGTTATTGTTCGTCCTTTAAAAAAAAAATCCGTTTCTAAACAAGATGTCATTCACACGGCTAAGTTCAAATCACCTAAACGTTTAAATGACATTTTGTTTATTTTGGTCTGAAATAGTGATTTAATATTAGAGGATTTGTGGAACAATAGTTTAGTGAGGCCCCCTTAAAGGATCTTTTATTGGATGCAGATCCATTAAAGAATATTCGTTAGATAGAAGACTTCTTAAAGGCAAGACGTCACACGATTTTGTTTTCTATAGAAAAAGTAATCGACCAGAGGTATCACAATTTTTAAACCTTCACCACACTGTGGTACAGGGTATTATGTCTTTGTGCATATGTTTGTAACAGGCAAAAGGAAACGAAATAGACACATGGTTCCTTTTGAGAATATGCATAGAATCACTTTCTGAGTTGATTTATGCATGTCCGTCCATCCGTCCGTCCGTCTGTAGATGTTAAATTGTAAACAAAGTACAGGTCGCATTTATGATCCGATTTGGATGAAATTTGGCACAAGTCACTTATTTGGCCCAAGGACGAACCCTATTGAAATTGAGAAAAATCGGTTCAGATATATCCTTGGATTTACACGAAATTTGGCACAGAGTACTGAATTAGGTCCAGAATGAGTTGTGCCAAGTTTCGAGAAAATCTGTTCAGATTTAGATATAGCTCCCATTTATATTTTTGTCCGATTTAAGGTAAATGGTGCAGCAAAGACCCTACATATCATTCGATTAGCATGAAATTTGGCACAGAGTATTGAATTAGATGCAGAATGATGTGTGTCAAGTTTCGAGAAAATCGGTTCAGATTTAGATATAGCTTCCATATATAGTTTCGTCCGATTTAAGGTAAATGGTGCGCTAAAGTCCCTATATATCCTCGGATTTACCCGAAATTTGGCATAGGGTACTGAATTAGGTCCAGAATGATGTGTAGCAAGTTTCGCGAAAATCGGTCCAGATTTAGATATAGCTTCCATATATACTTTCGTCCGTTTTAAGGTAAATGGGTCACCAAACTCCCTATATAGCTTTCGATTTGCACGAAATTTGGCATAGAGTACTGAATTTGGTCCAGAATGATGTGTGCTAAGTTTCGTGAAAATCGGTCTAGATTTAGATATAGCTCCCATATATATATTCGTCCGATATAAGGTAAATCGGTCTCCAAAGTCCCTATATATATTTCGATTTGCACGAAATTTGGCATAGGGTACTGAATTGGGTCCGGAATTATGTGTGCTACGTTTCATGAAAATCGGTCCAAATTTAGATATAGCTCCCATATATAGCTTCGTCCGATTTAAGGTAAATGGGGCACGAAATTCCTTATATATCTTTCGATTTGCACGTAATTTGGCATAAAGTACTGAGTTAGGTCAAGAATGATGTGTGCCCAGAAAATCGGGTCAGATTTATATATAGCTCCCATATACATTTTCGTCCGATTTAAGGTAAATGGGTCTCCAAAGTCCCTATATATCTTTGGATTTGCACACAATTTGGCACAGCGTACTGAATAAGGTCCATAACGATGTGTGTTAACTTTTGTGTAAATCGGTTCAGATTTAGATATAGCTCCCATATATATTTTCGTCCGATAGATAAATGGTTCACCAAAGACCCAAAGTTAGGCCGATTGACAAAAATTTGGCACAACGTATTGAATGTAATATAACCTAGCTTGAAGCAACCCTGTATCTGACCAAGTGAAAAATTTAGTATATGTTGCAGAATAACATGTTTATGGATCCAATTTCATTTTACTGGTCCTTCAAAAATTCGACGTCTGTTAGGATTCAGCTGTTGAATATACCCACAGTGGTGAAAGGTATCATATAATCGGCCCCGCCCGACTTTACTACTTTCCTTACTTGTTTTTTATGGAAAAAATCGACCAGAAGCCTCACAACTTTTTTCTATGGAAAAACTTGGACTGGAGGTCTCACGAATTTTTTTCTATAGAAAAAACTTGGACTGCTTTTTAAAGGACCATTAGACCAAGGCATGGATATTCAAAAGAGTATTTTTTGGACCAGAGGTCTCACACATTTTTTTATAGAAGAAAAGTGTATCGATCAGAGGTCACATGAATGTTTTTTTTTCCATAGAAAAAAAGTGGAGAAAAGGTCTGACGACTTTTTTCTATAGAATAAAAGTATATTTTTCTATAGAAAAAAAGTATGTCGACTGAAGTCTCACGAATTTTTTTCTATAGAGAAGTCATCGACAAGAGGTCTCATATTTTTTTTTTAAATTTCACACAGGGCGTGGGTATTTTAAGAATACTTTTTTTAAGACCAGCATGCCTGTGAATTTTTAACGAGTGTTTTCAAAGAGTTTGACAAGATTTTAAGGCCTTAGACAATGCGTGGATTTAAAGAAAATCGGATAGGATGTTATAGGTCTTAGTCCCTCAGAATTCCCAGAGGCAATCGAAGATCTTTTTGGAAGAGTTGATGACTGCCAAAACTAAACAAAAGACCATAAGTCTTTCAGAGCCACATATAAGTTTTGAATTTCACAAAGGGCTTCTAGAACCTTTGATGTTTTCTATAGCCTGATATATTTTTATAAATTCATCGACCAGAGGTCTCACGAATTTTTTTTCTATGCAAAAAAAAAACGTGGAGAACAGACGTCTCACGAATCATTTTCCATAAAAAAAATTTTGGACATGAGATCTTACGAATTTTTTCTATAAAAAACCGTGGATCTAAAATACACAAATATGTTTCTATAAAAAAACCTGGACCAACGTACTAAAGTTGTTTTGTCCTATGGAAAAAAATTGATCTGATATGTGTTTTGTATTTCTAAGGTTTTCCATCATCAATTCGGATAGAAGCCTCAAGTAAACCTTATAACTTCTATCGTTTATGCGGCTCAGATCTTCTACGGTTTCTCTAGAGTTCCTGAACTTCTATATGGGTCTAGAATTTCTCATAGGTTGTCTATTTAGAATGCTTTTGAAGACATCAAGAATTCTATAAGGCTGTACAAGTCCTTAACGATTCTATAGAACTGTAGTGCATCTCAGGAGATTCTGGAAGCTTCTTATGAACATATATTTTCTATGTGCCTCTAAAAAAACTACTTGTATTTCATATAACTTAGATCTCCTACATGGCTTACGATAATTTTATGTCTTTTATAAGGCTTTGTGAGACTGGCTACTTAAGACCCCAGATGTATTAAAAGTCTCCAATACAACTTTATGACTTGAATATGGATATAGAAGACCGCATTGCTTTTTTAAGTCTCAAGAGAACCGCATAAAAGTCCTTACATCCTTTATTATTCATATTAACCATTTTAGGTTCTCTGTTAACATATTTTATGAATTTCTTAAAGGACATAGAAGATTTCGAGCCTTTAATAAATAAAATGTCTCAGAGGATAATTGGCTTTACAGATTTTTCTTTTTATACCCTACACAACTATGTTGTCAGGGTATTATAGATTTGTGCAGCCCCAAAAGTTTGCAACGCCGCGAAATATTGGTCCTAGACCCACCTTTAAGTATACCGATCGTCATATCTCGACTAGCTGAGTCGACCTAGACATGTGTGTCCGTCCGTCTGTCCATTATAATTTGTAAACACGATACAGGCCACAGTTATGGACCAATCTTTACGAATTTTTGCATGTTGGATGGGTTCTGGCCAATGAAGACCCCTATTATTTTTGGGAAAATCGGTTAATATTTAGGGGATGGAATGGACCAAATACTAATTTTTTCGGTTTTTCTGGTCGGTCCAGAGGCCGTAATAATGGCCCGTGAACTTCGTGAAATTTTGGATGGAGAAGGGGATCGGGCCAAAGATATAGATCGGTCAATATTTAGCGGGTCAAATGGACCCTGACTTTTGTGTGAAAAATTACAAAATTTGTATTCTATAACATATATATTTACCATTGAAGGACATAGACCCGAGAAGTTGATATTATATCCAAGAGGAGTGGTTGGCCTTTAAATTAAGACCAATTATATTGTTGTATGTGCTCGGATGTGGGAGTTACAACTAAATATTTACAGGTATCTCCGTATTCGTATATTATTTAGTAACCCATTATCGCTCTAGAGAGCGGAACTATAACGCGGATCGCTTTTAAATGTTTTCGGGTATGGTCAAGAACAACGTCTATCATTTTCGGTGATGATCTGTTAATAATTTTGGAATGAAGTGAACCGAAAACATAATTTTTTGTGTTACTTTCGAGTCGATCTATAGACCACAAATGAAAGCCAAACATCACAATGCACCCACGGTGAAGGGAATCTGGACAATAGCTGTATTGAATACTCGTAATATTCGGAAAATATGTCAGTGTGAGGAAGAGGTGCTTTTTACCTCTAATCGGGCAAGAGGGTGCAAATATCACGAAATATTGCCCAGGCTCGGAATAAATATCCGCAGAAAATTTGAGTTCCGTGCTAGTTGTGTAGGGTATCGTATGGTCGGCCCCGTCCGACTATACTGCTCCGCTCACTGTTTTTTGTTTTTTTTTTTTTTTTGGTTTTCTTCGAAAATTTCCACACATCTAAATATATGAGTCTAGAAGACATAGGGGGCTTCGGTATACTTGTGAGATTCTAGAGCTTCTATATAGTACTACCGAATTTCAGCCGATCGAAGTAGACGGCTTCTAGCTTCCTTTAATAACATAGGGGATCTTACGACATTAAAAAGTCGTAAGATCCCTTCTAAATGGTTATTGGCGACGTGTGGATTTATACAGTATTAAATAATATCTCAAGATTTCACCTTAGAGGTTCCAAAATATACACAACTCAAGAAGACCCTACGACCACTGTATGTCTCTCAGATATTAGATATTGCTTAAATACCAAAACATCACTTATTCTTATGGACCGATAAATCGTACTGGTTCCCCACAAGAACGACACTAGTTTTTCGTGATTATTAGTTAAGAACAAAGAATTAAAATTATGGTTCCAATCTCTTTATCCTGTTCCTTTTTTCATTCCAATAATGGCAATGTAGTGTACTCAAAATTCGGGTTCGCCTGTCCATAGTCTTTCAGTGCTGATATTTTTGATGTTTGCTTTTGCAGATTTAGAATTTGAATTTTACTTGATAAACACACGCATTTCCTCTTTTCACACCCGGAGCAGTGGGTGGCATTCCCTATCCCAAAAAAAAAAAACAACAACTTCAATTTTTGTTCCAGTTAGTTATACAATCTTATTTATATTTGTCGTTGTTTCTGCTGTTGCCGGTATTTGTTGTTGTTTTTTTTTTTCTATTTATAAATATTTATTAGCTTCTTCTACTGTTACTGCTTCCCTACTACTGATGGCTGCTGAGGTTGTTGGTGCTTCGCTATTTGTTTGCTTTTTAAAGTCGTGTTTTTTATTATTTGCGGAAATGGATTATTTGAAAGCGACAATGCGAACGATATTATTGTTTGGCTATTCATCATCAGAAGTAGAAAAAAACACAACAACAACAAAGCAAACAGTAAGAAACGCCGTAGGAGAAATAGAAGAAGAAGAAAAAAATTATTTAACTTGTAGGCCGCCTTTGGCGACGTGTTAACGACTGCTTGCCACTGATAAGACCAAAAGAGACGACCCGCCTCTTTTCATTACGGCTAAGGTCGCTCAAAGATAATATGGTGGGGAATTTTGTTTAATTTATATGCTGAGTGAGTTTTGTTAATTTAAGTGGAGTTTTGGTGTTTGCGATTTTTTTTGTTACGTTCGAGGCCAGATAAGGTGGCAAATTTCATGGGAAAATATTTTCTGTGCACCAAAAATGAATAAATTTTAATCGAGAGGCTCTAAGGCCTTGAAGAAAATATTCTTTAAAAAATCCACGCCTTGTCTAAGGCCTTGAAGAAAAATTCTTTAAAAAATCCACGCCTTGTCTAAGGCCTTGAAGAAAATATTCTTTAAAAAATCCACGCCTTGTCTAAGGTCTTGAAGAAAATATTCTTTAAAAAATCCACGACTTGTCTAAGGCCTTGAAGAAAATATTCTTTAAAAAATCCACGCCTTGTCTAAGGCCTTGAAGAAAATATTCTTTAAAAAATCCACGCCTTGTCAAAGGCCTTGAAAAAATCTTCTTTAAAAAAATCCACGCCTTGTCTAAGGCCTTGAAAAAATCTTCTTTAAAAAATCCACGCCTTGTCAAAGGCCTTGAAAAAATCTTCTTTAAAAAAATCCACGCCTTGTCTAAGGCCTTGAAGAAAATATTCTTGAAAAAAATCCACGCCTTGTCTAAGGCCTTGCAAAAAATATGCTTTAAAAAAATCCACGCCTTGTCTAAGGCCTTGCAAAAATATGATTTAAAAAATCCACGCCTTGCCTAAGGCCTTGCAAAAAATATTCTTTAAAAAATCTACCCCTTGTGGTCTAAGGCCTTGAAAAAATATTCTTTAAATATCCACGCCTTATTTAAGGCCCTTAAAAATATTATTTAAAAATCCACGCCTTATTTAAGGCCCTTGAAAAATATTCTTTAAGAATCCACGCCTTATTTAAGGCCCTTGAAAAATATTCTTTAAGAATCCACGCCTTATTTAAGGCCCCTGAAAAATATTCTCTAAAAATCCACGCCTTGTCTAAGGCCTTGAAAAAATATTCTTTACAAATCCACGCCTTGTGGTCTAAGGCCTTAAAAAATATTCTTTAAAAATCCACTCGTTGTGGTCTAAGGCCTTGAAAAAATATTCTTTAAAAATCTACGACTTGTCGAAGGCCTTGAAAAAATATTCTTTAAAAATCTACGCCTTGTCGAAGGCCTTGAAAAAATATTCTTTAAAAAATCCACGCCTTGCCTAAGGCCTTGGAGAAAATATTCTTAAAAAAAAAATATATTCGAAAAAATAATCTTGCCTAAGGCAAGGCGTGGTGCTTAAAAAATATTTGTAAAAAATCCCCGCCTATATTGGTACTTGAAAAAATGTTTTTAAAAAAATGCACACCATAAGAATCTACACAATATTTTTTATTTTTGTTTTGATTTGTTGTTGCTTTCCAGCTATGTTCCGTCAAGTAGCTTCAAACATTGACCTATACACGGGTCTTTGCTAAACATAATGCGTCGTGATAATTGGAAACGAAATTGTTAAAAATTGAAACGTATTTGAGTGATAACCTTGGTTGTTATCACAACAACAACAACAACAAAATGTTTGCTCCCACCGGGAACGTAAGTTGAGTTTAGAATTTGCCGCACGCCTGAAAGCCCTGATACTGATAAGCCAAATATTTTCTTTTTACAGCATTCTAAAAATTAAATCTTTAAAAAAGATTTGAAAATTCTCCAAAGAAATTGATAACTGCCAACAAACGAACAGAAAAACGAACCACGAATTTATTTCCTATAAAAAAATAAAAATTAAATAATTGTTTATAAACAAATAAACGGATATCAGCAACAATGTTGTGCAATATTATGCCAATACAATTGAACTAGAAAATTAAAATAAAAATTAAGAAAAAAATCTGTGTCAATATAATTCTGAAAAAAATCCCACGAATCCAACCATTTATCCCCCATATTCCCACCCAAGAAAAGCCCACAAAAAATTCGCGGATATGGTGCGTATGAATGTAGCTGCCAACAACGAACAAACACAGCACCACCAAACAATTCTTAAACAAAATTGTGATACAGCAACAACAACACCCAGTTCGAACGACAATGCCGGCTCGGGTTTGAACAGCTCCACGTCATCAACGTGTTCGTCGTCCTCTTCATCAACATCATCATCTGCGTCGTCGACATCTTCGGCCTGTTCCATTTCATCGGTGTCCGCCGCATCAACACCTTCGACAGCCTCCGCCTTAGAGCCCTTAAGCTCTAGTGATGATATAATAATGGTAGTGCCACAACAAACCCTAGCAACAACAACAGTATCACAGCAGCAGCAACAACAACAAATTACCATACCACATCATTATGCTCCGCACATACAACATGTTATGACTGCTGGTGGTGGAGGGCAACTTTTGACACAGGCACCATCACCCGGTCCGCCTCCTGGTTTGCCACCGAACACGGTAGTTACACAACCACCACCCCAGGCAATGCATCAATCACAACTTTCACCCAGCACAGATAGCGGATCGAACCCTTCATTGCCAGCCACACCGCCCCTAATGCATCAGGCACCACCCACACCACCTCAGGGAGGCCAACTGCTGCCCTGTGCCGTACATCATCCGCAACAGCATCAGCAGCAACAAATGGCCTTGGTGGCAGCAATGCAGGCCCATATGGCAGCCGGTGGGCCAATGGGACCGCCACCACCCCATCATCTACATCACCATCATCATCAGCATCACCATGTAGGGCCGCCACCGATGTCACATCACGGGCCGCCACATGGCCCTTTGCCACCCGGTCCACCACCGCCCCAGTCATCCGGCCCAAACTGCTCACAGGCACTGGAAAACGGTCATGGTGGTCTATCGCCCAGCGGTTCGACAACCAGTTCGGTTAGTTCGAATGGCAACAGTGTAGGCAGTGGTGGTGGTAATGGAGGCGGCAATGTTGTTGCCGCCCCGCCACCACCGCCTCCGGGTCCTGTTTACATACAATATCATGGGGAATTCTATCCAACGGAATACTATATTGCTCCGCATCCGCATGAGGGCATTTGCCCCCAGCATCATCCACATCATCATCAGGCAATATGTGCCATACCAGCGGATTATGGTAAGTGCGAACAAAATTCAATATTTAAAAATGCATGAGGGGAATAATGAAAATAATCAAGAAAAAAATTAAAAATTATTAAAAATATAAAAAATAAAAATAAAAAATATTCAAAAAAAAAAAAAAAATAATTAAAGATTATTAAAAAAATAAAAATTAAAAAATATTAAAAAAATAAAAATTGAAAAATATTAAAAAAATAATTGCAAAATATTCTTTAAAAAATACACGCCTTGTTTGGACCCTTGAAAAAATATTCTTTAAAAAATCCACGCCTTGTTTGGACCCTTGAAAAAATATTCTTTAAAAAATCCACGCCTTGTTTGGACCCTTGAAAAAATATTCTTTAAAAAATCCACGCCTTGTTTGGACCCTTGAAAAAATATTCTTTAAAAAATCCACGCCTTGTTTGGACCCTTGAGAAAAATATTCTTTAAAAAATCCACGCCTTGTTTGGACCCTTGAGAAAAATATTCTTTAAAAAATCCACGCCTTGTTTGGACCCTTGAGAAAAATATTCTTTAAAAAATCCACGCCTTGTTTGGACCCTTGAGAAAAATATTCTTTAAAAATCCACGCCTTGTTTGGACCCTTGAAAAAATATTCTTTAAAAAATCCACGCCTTGTTTGGACCCTTGAAAAAATATTCTTTAAAAAATCCACGCCTTGTTTGGACCGGATGGTCCTTGAAAAAATTTTCTTTAAAAAATCCACGCCTTGTCTGGATGGTCCTTGAAAAAATATTCTTTAAAAAATCCACGCCTTGTCTGGACCCTTGAAAAAATATTCTTTAAAAAACCCACGCCTTATTTGGACCCTTGAAAAAATACCCTTGAAAAAAAATTCACGCCCTGTTTGGACCCTTGAAAAAAATAAAAAATCCACGCCTTATTTAAGGCCTTTGAAAAATATACTTTGAAAAATCCGCACCTTATTTAAGGTCTTTGAAAAATATTCTTTAAAATATCCACGCCTTATTTAAGGCCTAGAAAAAATATTCTTTAAAAAATTAACGCCTTATTTAAGGCATTTGAAAAATATTCTTCAAAAAATCCACGCTTATGACTTCTTCTAGACCTTTTTTTCTTACAAACATCTACACTTTTGTGAATTTTTAATTCCCTGTCCTTGTGGGCGTATACATTATGTCGTCAGTCATACGCACCCTGGCACAGATAAATTGTTTTCTTTTTTCTATACATGGAATACATTATTAAATTGAAATTCTTTCTTTAAAATATTTATATCCAGACTATGATAAATATCCGTAGCTGTAACCTTGAAACGGAAGTTCACAAGAATAGAAAAAAAAACATACGAAAGAATAATGAATGGTCTGAACAATAGAAAACCCAAAGAAAATAACAAAACAGCAGACGGTGATTTAAAGATAAATATTAAAAAAATAAAAATTAAAAAATATTAAAAAAAGTAATTGCAAAATATTCTTTAAAAAATCCACGCCTTGTTTGGACCCTTGAAAAAATATTCTTTAAAAAATCCACGCTTTGTTTAGACCCTTGAAAAAATATTCTTTAAAAAATCCACGCCTTGTTTAGACCCTTGAAAAAATATTCTTTAAAAAATCCACGCCTTGTTTGGACCCTTGAAAAAATATTCTTTAAAAAATCCACGCCTTGTTTGGACCCTTTACAAAATATTCATCAAAAATTCCACGCCTTGTTTGTTGGACCCTTGAAAAAATATTCTTTAAAAAATCCACGCCTTGTTTAGACCCTTGAAAAAATATTCTTTAAAAAATCCACGCCTTGTTTAGACCCTTGAAAAAATATTCTTTAAAAAATCCACGCCTTGTTTGGACCCTTGAAAAAATATTCTTTAAAAAATCCACGCCTTGTTTGGACCCTTGAAAAAATATTCTTTAAAAAATCCACGCCTTGTTTGGACCCTTGAAAAAATATTCTTTAAAAAATCCACGCCTTGTTTGGACCCTTGAAAAAATATTCTTTAAAAAATCCACGCCTTGTTTGGACCCTTGAAAAAATATTCTTTAAAAAATCCACGCTTTGTTTAGACCCTTGAAAAAATATTCTTTAAAAAATCCACGCCTTGTCTGGATGGTCCTTGAAAAAATATTCTTTAAAAAATCCACGCCTCGTCTGGATGGTCCTTGAAAAAATATTCTTTAAAAAATCCACGCCTTGTTTGGACGCTTGAAAAAATATTCTTTAAAAAATCCACGCCTTGTTTGGACGCTTGAAAAAATATTCTTTAAAAAATCCACGCCTTGTTTGGACCCTTGAAAAAATATTCTTTAAAAAATCCACGCCTTGTTTGGACCCTTGAAAAAATATTCTTTAAAAAATCCACGCCTTGTTTGGACCCTTGAAAAAATATTCTTTAAAAAATGCACGCCTTGTTTGGACCCTTGAAAAAATATTCTTTAAAAAATGCACGCCTTGTTTGGACCCTTGAAAAAATATTCTTTAAAAAATCCACGCCTTGTTTGGACCCTTGAAAAAATACCTTTGAAAAAAAAAATTCACGCCTTGTTTGAACCCTTGAAAAATATTCTTTAAAAAATCCACGCCTTGTATGGATGATTGAAAAAATATTCTTTAAAAAATCCACTCCTTGTATGGATGCTGGAAAAAAAATATTCTTTAAAAAATCCACGCCTTGTATGGATGATTGAAAAAATATTCTTTAAAAAATCCACGCCTTGTATGAACCCTTGAAAAAATGCTATTGAAAAAAAAATTCACGCCTTGTTTGGACCCTTGAAAAAATAAAAAATCCACGCCTTATTTAAGGTCTTTGAAAAATATTCTTTAAAATATCCACGCCTTATTTAAGGCCTAGAAAAAATATTCTTTAAAAAATTAACGCCTTATTTAAGGCATTTGAAAAATATTCTTCAAAAAATCCACGCTTATGACTTCTTCTAGACCTTTTTTTCTTACAAAAATCTACACTTTTGTGAATTTTTAATTCCCTGTCCTTGTGGGCGTATACATTATGTCGTCAGTCATACGCACCCTGGCACAGATAAATTGTTTTCTTTTTTCTATACATGGAATACATTATTAAATTGAAATTCTTTCTTTAAAATATTTATATCCAGACTATGATAAATATCCGTAGCTGTAACCTTGAAACGGAAGTTCACAAGAATAGAAAAAAAAAACATACGAAAGAATAATGAATGGTCTGAACAATAGAAAACCCCAAAGAAAATAACAAAACAGCAGACGGTGATTTAAAGATAAAGTTATGGTGAATTTCCGTAACAGTTGGCCATCGGACCATAGAGAAACGATAGTCGTGGATAAAACCAGGCACTAACACAATCATCATTACTAGAATATCCATAGCCAAAATCCGCAAAATGAGAAAATATATATGTTTCTAATTTCATTTTATGTTCAACACATTCAAGTTCATATATCTTGTGGCGGAACCAAACATCGAACCCCTCTCTCTTTCTCTCTCTTTACTTCTATGCAAGGCGAGAACAATTAATCATTGTGTTATGTTGTGGAAGTGGTAATTTTCGTTTATTTTTGTGCTAAAAAGGGAGGTGTGGTATAGCCACCCAACCACAGTCAGAGCTACTGCCAACTACCGACTACGGTACGGTTACTGCTACTGGCGGTTAACTGAATTACTATTTCAGCCATTAACAACAAGTGTTGCTAAAAGCTATCTAACCATTTTGTAGATAATTAAAGAGAGCTATGCCGAACAGCGCTCAACTTGGCCATAAATGGAAAAATGGCTCGTTTTGGTTTCTCCTTTAAAAGGTGCCGAAATATATTTCTACCATTTTTTTTCTATTTCTTCTGAGGTCTGTTTCTCCGCTTCTCTACCTCTTGAAATTAAGTCGCTGGAATTAAAACCTAAAACGACATTAAAAGACTCCTCATTATTACTTTGTTGTCGCTGGCATTCCGTCTAATCGCTCTGATATAACATACAAATCTGCTAATCGCATTTATTTGCCATTGGTCGGGGTGGGGTATTATTGGGGAAGGCTTATTTCCATTCCAAGCTTTTTTCTTTGTTTTCTTCGTTTTCTATACCACATTTCAAGGGTAAACCAATGAAGAAAAAACCAAATCGACAGAAGGATAAAGACAACAAAGTAAATACAATGTTGTTGAAATTAATTTGAAGTTCTTAGGGCCAAACTGACATGGGGGATAACACATTTCAACAAAGTGTTTATCTTAAGCCCAATATAAATAACAGTGTAATTTAAATAGATGTGGATTTTGTAATGAATATTTTTTGCGCAGGGACTTCTAAAGGCGTGTGCATTTTTTTAAAGACTATTTTATATAGGATTCATAGAAAATTGGGCGATTTAAGCAATAGTTTGCAATGATTTCCATATGCTCGATTTTATTATAGGAAAATCTTTTCAGAGACAAATAGATGAGTAAATTTAAGATTTAAGGTTAGACTTCGTAAAGAATATTTATAAGGACATATAGAATCGTAGATTTTATAAATCATATTTTCTCAGAGACGTCGATTTTGTATAAAAGATTTGTTTGTTATTTTCCTAGTTTTTTCCTACTATTTAGATAAATTTTTAACCTATACGTCAATTTTCTTTTTCTTTTCATGGTTACAGCTACGGATATTTATCATAGTCTAGAAATAAATGTTTTAAAGAATGATATCCAATTTAAAAATGTATTCCTTGTACAGAGAAATGAATAACATTTATTAGAGCTATGGTGCGTATGACTGGTGTCACAATGTATACGCCCATAAGGACATGAAGCTAAACCCCAGAGAGGCGTAGATTTACTAAAAAATATATATTCAAGAACTGACAGATACTTGGAGTTTTATAAGCATACTCTTTAGAGATCCAAAAAAGCGTGGATTTTAGATGGGTAGATTCTTAAAGGTTTTTGTCAAGGGCTCAAAGAAGCGAAGATTCCTGAAGAATGTTTTTTTCAGAGACCCGAAGAAGAAAGGCTAGTTAAAAAATATTGTTCCCGGGTTTTTGTGAATATTTTTTGCAGAGACCCAAAGAAGCGCAGATTGTTAATGAATATTTTTTTTCGAAGAATCATGGATTTTTTGAGACAAAAAGAAGCGTAGGTTGTTAAGGAAAAGTTTTTTAAAGGAACCAGAGATTAATTGGCTATTAAGGAATACTTTTTCAGAAACCCAAATAAGCCTAGATATTTAAAGCATATTTTTTATTTCATGGAATATTTTTTAGAGGCCCGCAGATTAATAGCTTGCCAATGAATATTTTTTTCAAAGACCCACAGAAACCGGGATTTTTTAGAGAATATTTTTTCAGAGACCCAAAGAACCGTATATTGTTAAGGAATATTTTTGAAAAAAACCCAGAAAGCGTAGATTATTAAGGAATATTTTTCAAGGACCCAGAAAAGCGTAGGTTGTTAAAGAACATATTTTCAAAGTCCCACAGAAACCGGGATTTTTTAGAGAATATTTTTTTCAGAGACCCACAGAACCGTATATTTTTAAGGAATATTTTTGGAAAACCCAGAAAGCGTAGATTGTTAAGGAATATTTTTCAAGGACCCAGAAAAGCGTAGGTTGTTAAGGCATATTTTTTCGGGAACCCAGTAAAGCGTAGATTGTTAAAGAATATTTATTTCAAAGGTCCAAAGAAGCTAAGATTGTTAAAAAATATTATTTTTTTTCCATGACCAAAAAAGAGTAGATCCATAAAGAATATTTTTCATTGACCAAAAAAAGAAAAGATTCATAAAAATATTTTTTTCTGAACATTTTTAAAGAAAAAATTTCCAAAGACCAAAAGAAGCGTAGGGACCCAAAGAAGCCTAGATAGTTAAAGCATATTTTTATACCCTTCACCACACTGTGGTACAGGGTATTATGTCTTGTGCATATGTTTGTAACAGGCAAAAATAATCGAGATAGACCCATGGTTCCTTTTGAGAATATGCATAGAATCATTTCTGAGACGATTTATGCATGTCCGTCCGTCTGTCTGTCTGTCCATGTTAAATTGTAAACAAAGTACAGGTCGCATTTATGATCCGAATTGGATGAAATTTGGCACAGCTTATTTGTTTGGCCCAAGGACGAACCCTGTTGAAATTGGGAAAATTCGGTTTAGATTTAGATATAGCTCCTATATATATATCTTCGTCCGATTTAAGGTAAATGGTGCACCAAAGTCCCTATAAATCTTTCGATTTGCACGAAATTTGTCACAACGTACTAAATTAAGTCTAGAATGATATGTGTAAAGTTTCGTGAAAATCGGTTCAGATTTAGATATAGCTTCCATATATAGCTTCGCCCGATATTAGGTAAATATTCCACTAAAATCCTTGGATACCTTTTGATTTGCACGATATTGGCATAGTGTACTGAATTAAGTCTAGAATGATAAATTATGTCTAGAATGTTTCGTGAAAATCGGTTCAGATTTAGATATAGCTCCCATATATAGCTTCGCCCGATTTTAGGTGAATATTCCACTAAAGTCCCTGGAAATTATTTGATTTGCACGAATTTTGGCACAGATTTATAAATAAGATCGAGAATGATGTCTGCCAAGTTTCGTGAAAATCGGTTCAGATTTAGATATAGATCCCATATGTATTTTCATCCGATTTAAGGTAATTGGTGCACCAAAGACCCTATATATCTTTCGATTTGCACGAATTTTGGTATAGGGTACTGAATTAAGTCTAGAATGGTGTTGCTAAGCTTCGTGAAAAGATCCATAGCTAGGCCGATTGACACATCGTACTGATGTTATATACATTAGCCTCTAGCAAGTTTCCCTGGAATCCGTTCAGATATAGATTTATAACAAAACGTGTCGGCTGTTAGGATACATATGTAAAATATACCCAAAGTGGTGAAGGGTATCATATAGTCGGCCCAGTCCGACTTTACTACTTTCCTTACTGGTTTTATTTTATAGAATATTTTGCATAGACCCAAACAAGATTATCTTGTTAAAGAGTATTTTTTCTAAGACCCACAGAAGCATGGATTTTAGAGAATATGTTTTAGGGACCCAAAGAACCGTATATTGTTAAGGAACATTTTTTCGGGGAAGCACAGAGTGTTAAAGAAAATTTTCTTCAGAGACCCACAGAAGAATGGATTTTTGGAAATATTTTTTTCAGGGACCCAAAGAAGCGTGGATTGTTAAAGAATATTTTTAAAGGACCCAGGTAAGCGTAGATTGTTCAGGGAATATTTTTAAGAACCCACATAAGGTTCATTATTTAAGGGGTAGTTTTTTAAGTTGTAAAGGACATTTTTCAGGAACCATCACAAGCATAAATTTTGTAACGCCCAAAGTTCATCAGAAACGTAGATTTATATAAATGATATATTTTTAAGACAACAATAAGCATGGACTTAATACGGTATTGCTTCTTGCTTTGGAAAATAAGAACCGTGTATTTCTTCTGTGGTGCGTATGACTGATGTCACAATGTATACGCCCAAGTGGTCAGTAAGTTAAAGCCTACAGGAGCATAGGCTTTTAATACATATAATGCATTCAGGAAGAGTCAGTAGGGTGGATTATTAAAACGTATCTTATTAGGGACCCAACGAAGTGCATATTTTTATTTTTTTCACGTGATCATGCAATCGTGGTTTTATAATAAATATTTTCAGAGACAATCAGAAGCGTAAGTTTCTGTAAAATAAATATTTTTAAAGGACTATTACAAGCGTCGATTTTTTAATAAATATATTTTTAGAGACCACCAGAAGCGTAGCTTTTGTAGAGAATGCAACCAAAAGAGTTGATTTTGTAAAGAATTCTGTTAAAGGTAACATAAGAAGTTAACATTTCTTTATAAATATTCTTCTGGCCTTCTTCCTTCTAAATTTATAGATTTTGTAAAGAATATTATACATGCTGTGGTGCGTATGACTATTGTCACAATGTATACGCCCACGAGGACGGAAAGCTGAAACCCACAGATACGTAAATGTATGTCTTAGACAAAGCGTGAATTTGTTAAGAATATTTATACCCTACACAACTATGTTGTCAGGGTATTATAGCTTTGTGCAGCCCTAAGAGTTTGTAACGCAGCGAAATATTGGTCCTAGACCCACCTTAAGTATACCGATCGTCATATCTCGACTAGCTGAGTCGATCTAGACATGTTTGTCCGTCCGTCTGTCCATTATATTTTGTAAACACGATACAGGCCACAGTTATGGACCTATCTTCACGAAATTCTGCATGTAGAATGGGTTCGGTCTAATGAAGACCCCTATTGTCCGTATTGGAAAAGATCGGTTAATATTTAGGGGATGAAATGGACCAAATACTAAATTTTTATCGGTTTTTCTGGTCGCTCCACAGGCCGCAATTATGGCCCAAACTTCTCGATTTTTTACATGGAGAAGGGGATTGGGCCAAAGAATAAGCAATTATGACCCAAACTTTTCGAATTTTTACATGGAGAAGGGGATTGGGCCAAAGAATAAGCATACCTGTTCTGATAAAGATCGGTCAATATTTAGCGAGTCAAATGGACCCTGACTTTTGTGTGAAAAATTACAACATTTTGTATTCTATGGCGTATATATTTGTCCCTGAAGGACATAGACCCAAGAGGCCTTTAAAAAAATACCAATTATATTGTGGTATGTACTCGGATGTGGGAGTTACACGTAAATATTTACAGGTGCTTATGTATTCAGATATTATTTAGTAACCCATAACCAAACTAGAGGGCGGAAATATAGCACGGATCGCTTTGAAATTTTCCATGAGGTTCCAGTTATGGTCAAGGAGAACGCCAACAATTTTCGGTGATGATCAGATAACAATTCGGGATGATGTGGAGCGAAAAGTTTTTTTGTTTGTTTTTTTTTTCGAGACGATCTATAGGCCACAATTGTAAACCGAACATCACAACACCACACACGGTGAAGGGAATCTGGACAAGTAATTAGAGGGGCGTCTGTACTGAATATTAGTAATATTCGGAAAATATGTCATTGTAAGCAAGTGTTGAACTCTACTCGGAAGAGAGGGTGCAAATATCAAGAAAAATTTAACTCTAATCGGTAAAGAGGGTGCAAATATCAAGAAATATTGCCCAGGCTCCGAATAAAAATCCGCAGAAAGTTTGAGTTAAGTGGTAGTTGTGTAGGGTATCGTATGGTCGGCCCCGTCAGACTACAATGCTCCGATCACTGGTTTTTTATTGCCATAGACAAAGCGTGGAAAGAATATATTTTTGTAAGGCCTTAGACAAGGCGAGACAATAATATATTTTCGTAGACCCATAGAAGCGTTGAGAATTGTTCTACATTTTTGGATGACGCGTGAATTAAAATTTTTAGAGGACTACGCTTAAGCAATATATTTTTCGGAGGCTAACACAGGTTTGGACTTCTTAAAGTTTTGTTTTTTTAGAAGTGATGATGTCATATACTAACACTACTAACATTATTAAAGAATATTTTTCTGGGACAGCCAAACAATAGATTTTTAAAGCAAATTTGTTCACATCTGATAGCTTAAATGAGCTCGTCTACTACTCTCCATTGCCATGAATCTGCCAGCATTAAGTACCATTAACATTTCTAGGACTCCAAAAAAAAAAAAAAAATACACAGCTGCATCTTTGAATAATGACAGCAGTTTCTACGGCAGCAAAAATTGTAGTTATGGCAATGCCATTAATTTTTCCCAGACCTAAAAAGGATTCTTCAGCAATTCCACGATACATATGTACAGCAAAACGATGTAAATGAGGGGGTGAGAACACGTGAGGAAGAGGAAGACAACTATAATTCCGGACGTGTGTTACATAAATAACCTACCCGTAAAA